>NW_025334878.1:1442500-1485000 GCF_020171115.1 Neogale vison
TCAGGGTTACCTTTAGGGTTACAGTTAGGGTCAGAATCACAGTCAGCTTCAGGGTTAGTGTTAGGGTCAGTGTAGGGTCACCGTTAGGGTCAGGTTTAGGTTTATGTTCAGGGTCTGGGTCAGGGTCAGGGTGAAGTTCAGAGCCAGTGTCAGGTTTAGGGTCAGGATCTGGTTTTGGTTTAGGGTCCACGTTCAGCTCAAGGACAGGGTTAGTTTTGGGTCAGTGCTATTGTCAGGGTTAGGTTTAGGGTCAGGATCTGGTGAAGGTCTGGGCCGGGGTCCGGTTTATGGTCAGGGTCAGGATTTGGATTGGGGTCAATATACGGTTCAGTTTCAGGATTAGATTTAGGGGAAAGGTTTGGGTTTGGAGTTAGGATTAGGTTTAGAAGTAGGGTTATGGTTCGGTTAGGGTTAGACAGCCTTAAGGTTAGGGTTAGGTTTTGGGTTAGGGTAGGGTTTAGTTTTATGTTTAGCCTCAGCATTAGGTTTAGGATCGTGGTTGGCATTAGATCAGGGATAGGGTTACCTTAAGGATTGCGGTTAGGGTCGGGAACACAGTCACGGTCAGGGTTAGGGTTAGGGTTAGGGTCAGGCTTAGGACTGTGTCAGGCTTAGGGTTAGGGTTAGGGTTAGGCTTAGGGTTAGGGTTAGGGTTAGGGTTAGGGTTAGTGTACGGGTTAGGGTACGGGTTAGGGTACGGGTTAAGGTTAGGGTACGGGTTAGGGTTAGGGTACGGGTTAGGGTACGGGTTAGGGTTAGGGTACGGGTTAGGGTACGGGTTAGGGTTAGGGTTAGGTTTAGGGTTAGGGTTAGGGTTAGGTTTAGGGTTAGGGTTAGGTTTATGGTCAGGCTCACAGTCAGAGTCAGGGTCAGCGTTTTCAGTTAGTTTTAGGACCGGGTGAATTTTAGGGTTATAGTTAGGTTCAGGGTTAGGGTTAGACATTGTTAGGGGCAGGGTTATCGTTAGGCGTAGTGTAGGGGTCAGGGTTAGGGTTAGGTTCAGGGTTAGGTTTATGGTCAGGCTCACAGTCAGTGTCAGGGTTAGGGTTAGTTTCAGAGTAAGGGTCAGGGTCAGGGATAGGTTTGGTGTCATGTTCAGTGTTATGGTTAGGGTCCAGTTCAGGATTATGGTCATGGTTAGAATAAGGCCTGCTTTATGTTTAGATTCTGGGTTATGATTAGGGTCCTGACTTAGTTTAGCTTTAGGGTTAGAGTTCTGGTCAGGCTCACGGTCTGGGTCAGAGTTAGGTTTATGGTCAGTGTCAGTGAAAGTATTAGGGTCAGGTTTAGGGTCAGGGCCAGGGTTCAGTTTAGGGTCAGGGCCAGGGTTCTGTTTAGGGTCAAAATTCGGATCAGGGTCAAGTTTTGGCAAAGTTCAGGGTAAGGGTCAGGTCAGATTCAGGGATAAATTCAGGGATAGGTTTAAAGTATGGGTTTGGGGTGAGAATTAGAATTAATTTGAGGATTAGGGTTACACTGGTTTAGGGTCAGGGTCTGCATTAGTTTTATGGGTTAGTTGTAGGGTTAGAATCATTGTTATGTTTTGTGTCATGGTCCATATCAGGGTCAGGGTCAGGGTTACCTTTAGGGTTACAGTTAGGGTCAGAATCACAGTCAGCTTCAGGGTTAGTGTTAGGGTCAGTGTAGGGTCACCGTTAGGGTCAGGTTTAGGTTTATGTTCAGGGTCTGGGTCAGGGTCAGGGTGAAGTTCAGAGCCAGTGTCAGGTTTAGGGTCAGGATCTGGTTTTGGTTTAGGGTCCACGTTCAGCTCAAGGACAGGGTTAGTTTTGGGTCAGTGCTATTGTCAGGGTTAGGTTTAGGGTCAGGATCTGGTGAAGGTCTGGGCCGGGGTCCGGTTTATGGTCAGGGTCAGGATTTGGATTGGGGTCAATATACGGTTCAGTTTCAGGATTAGATTTAGGGGAAAGGTTTGGGTTTGGAGTTAGGATTAGGTTTAGAAGTAGGGTTATGGTTCGGTTAGGGTTAGACAGCCTTAAGGTTAGGGTTAGGTTTTGGGTTAGGGTAGGGTTTAGTTTTATGTTTAGCCTCAGCATTAGGTTTAGGATCGTGGTTGGCATTAGATCAGGGATAGGGTTACCTTAAGGATTGCGGTTAGGGTCGGGAACACAGTCACGGTCAGGGTTAGGGTTAGGGATAGGGTCAGGCTTAGGACTGTGTCAGGCTTAGGGTTAGGGTTAGGGTACGGGTTAGGGTTAGGGTACGGGATAGGGTTAGGGTACGGGTTAGGGTACGGGTTAGGGTTAGGGTACGGGTTAGGGTACGGTTTAGGGTACGGGTTAGGTTTAGGGTTATGGTTAGGGTTAGGGTTAGGGTTAGGTTTAGGGTTAGGGTTAGGGTTAGTTTTAGGGTTAGGGTTAGGTTTATGGTCAGGCTCACAGTCAGAGTCAGGGTCAGCGTTTTCAGTTAGTTTTAGGACCGGGTGAATTTTACGGTTATAGTTAGGTTCAGGGTTAGGGTTAGACATTTTTAGGGGCAGGGTTATCGTTAGGCGTAGTGTAGGGGTCAGGGTTAGGGTTAGGTTCAGGGTTAGGTTTATGGTCAGGCTCACAGTCAGTGTCAGGGTTAGGGTTAGTTTCAGAGTAAGGGTCAGGGTCAGGGATAGGTTTGGTGTCATGTTCAGTGTTATGGTTAGGGTCCAGTTCAGGATTATTATTAGGGTCATGGTTAGAATAAGGCCTGCTTTATGTTTAGATTCTGGGTTATGATTAGGGTCCTGACTTAGTTTAGCTTTAGGGTTAGAGTTCTGGTCAGGCTCACGGTCTGGGTCAGAGTTAGGTTTATGGTCAGTGTCAGTGAAAGTATTAGGGTCAGGTTTAGGGTCAGGGCCAGGGTTCAGTTTAGGGTCAGGGCCAGGGTTCTGTTTAGGGTCAAAATTCGGATCAGGGTCAAGTTTTGGCAAAGTTCAGGGTAAGGGTCAGGTCAGATTCAGGGATAAATTCAGGGATAGGTTTAAAGTATGGGTTTGGGGTGAGAATTAGAATTAATTTGAGGATTAGGGTTACACTGGTTTAGGGTCAGGGTCTGCATTAGTTTTATGGGTTAGTTGTAGGGTTAGAATCATTGTTATGTTTTGTGTCATGGTCCATATCAGGGTCAGGGTCAGGGTTACCTTTAGGGTTACAGTTAGGGTCAGAATCACAGTCAGCTTCAGGGTTAGTGTTAGGGTCAGTGTAGGGTCACCGTTAGGGTCAGGTTTAGGTTTATGTTCAGGGTCTGGGTCAGGGTCAGGGTGAAGTTCAGAGCCAGTGTCAGGTTTAGGGTCAGGATCTGGTTTTGGTTTAGGGTCCACGTTCAGCTCAAGGACAGGGTTAGTTTTGGGTCAGTGCTATTGTCAGGGTTAGGTTTAGGGTCAGGATCTGGTGAAGGTCTGGGCCGGGGTCCGGTTTATGGTCAGGGTCAGGATTTGGATTGGGGTCAATATACGGTTCAGTTTCAGGATTAGATTTAGGGGAAAGGTTTGGGTTTGGAGTTAGGATTAGGTTTAGAAGTAGGGTTATGGTTCGGTTAGGGTTAGACAGCCTTAAGGTTAGGGTTAGGTTTTGGGTTAGGGTAGGGTTTAGTTTTATGTTTAGCCTCAGCATTAGGTTTAGGATCGTGGTTGGCATTAGATCAGGGATAGGGTTACCTTAAGGATTGCGGTTAGGGTCGGGAACACAGTCACGGTCAGGGTTAGGGTTAGGGTTAGGGTCAGGCTTAGGACTGTGTCAGGCTTAGGGTTAGGGTTAGGGTTAGGCTTAGGGTTAGGGTTAGGGTTAGGGTTAGGGTTAGTGTACGGGTTAGGGTACGGGTTAGGGTACGGGTACGGGTTAGGGTACGGGTTAGGGTTAGGGTACGGGTTAGGGTACGGGTTAGGGTTAGGGTTAGGTTTAGGGTTAGGGTTAGGGTTAGGTTTAGGGTTAGGGTTAGGTTTATGGTCAGGCTCACAGTCAGAGTCAGGGTCAGCGTTTTCAGTTAGTTTTAGGACCGGGTGAATTTTAGGGTTATAGTTAGGTTCAGGGTTAGGGTTAGACATTGTTAGGGGCAGGGTTATCGTTAGGCGTAGTGTAGGGGTCAGGGTTAGGGTTAGGTTCAGGGTTAGGTTTATGGTCAGGCTCACAGTCAGTGTCAGGGTTAGGGTTAGTTTCAGAGTAAGGGTCAGGGTCAGGGATAGGTTTGGTGTCATGTTCAGTGTTATGGTTAGGGTCCAGTTCAGGATTATGGTCATGGTTAGAATAAGGCCTGCTTTATGTTTAGATTCTGGGTTATGATTAGGGTCCTGACTTAGTTTAGCTTTAGGGTTAGAGTTCTGGTCAGGCTCACGGTCTGGGTCAGAGTTAGGTTTATGGTCAGTGTCAGTGAAAGTATCAGGGTCAGGTTTAGGGTCAGGGCCAGGGTTCAGTTTAGGGTCAGGGCCAGGGTTCTGTTTAGGGTCAAAATTCGGATCAGGGTCAAGTTTTGGCAAAGTTCAGGGTAAGGGTCAGGTCAGATTCAGGGATAAATTCAGGGATAGGTTTAAAGTATGGGTTTGGGGTGAGAATTAGAATTAATTTGAGGATTAGGGTTACACTGGTTTAGGGTCAGGGTCTGCATTAGTTTTATGGGTTAGTTGTAGGGTTAGAATCATTGTTATGTTTTGTGTCATGGTCCATATCAGGGTCAGGGTCAGGGTTACCTTTAGGGTTACAGTTAGGGTCAGAATCACAGTCAGCTTCAGGGTTAGTGTTAGGGTCAGTGTAGGGTCACCGTTAGGGTCAGGTTTAGGTTTATGTTCAGGGTCTGGGTCAGGGTCAGGGTGAAGTTCAGAGCCAGTGTCAGGTTTAGGGTCAGGATCTGGTTTTGGTTTAGGGTCCACGTTCAGCTCAAGGACAGGGTTAGTTTTGGGTCAGTGCTATTGTCAGGGTTAGGTTTAGGGTCAGGATCTGGTGAAGGTCTGGGCCGGGGTCCGGTTTATGGTCAGGGTCAGGATTTGGATTGGGGTCAATATACGGTTCAGTTTCAGGATTAGATTTAGGGGAAAGGTTTGGGTTTGGAGTTAGGATTAGGTTTAGAAGTAGGGTTATGGTTCGGTTAGGGTTAGACAGCCTTAAGGTTAGGGTTAGGTTTTGGGTTAGGGTAGGGTTTAGTTTTATGTTTAGCCTCAGCATTAGGTTTAGGATCGTGGTTGGCATTAGATCAGGGATAGGGTTACCTTAAGGATTGCGGTTAGGGTCGGGAACACAGTCACGGTCAGGGTTAGGGTTAGGGTTAGGGTCAGGCTTAGGACTGTGTCAGGCTTAGGGTTAGGGTTAGGGTACGGGTTAGGGTTAGGGTACGGGATAGGGTTAGGGTACGGGTTAGGGTACGGGTTAGGGTTAGGGTACGGGTTAGGGTACGGGTTAGGGTACGGGTTAGGTTTAGGGTTATGGTTAGGGTTAGGGTTAGGGTTAGGTTTAGGGTTAGGGTTAGGGTTAGGTTTAGGGTTAGGGTTAGGTTTATGGTCAGGCTCACAGTCAGAGTCAGGGTCAGCGTTTTCAGTTAGTTTTAGGACCGGGTGAATTTTACGGTTATAGTTAGGTTCAGGGTTAGGGTTAGACATTTTTAGGGGCAGGGTTATCGTTAGGCGTAGTGTAGGGGTCAGGGTTAGGGTTAGGTTCAGGGTTAGGTTTATGGTCAGGCTCACAGTCAGTGTCAGGGTTAGGGTTAGTTTCAGAGTAAGGGTCAGGGTCAGGGATAGGTTTGGTGTCATGTTCAGTGTTATGGTTAGGGTCCAGTTCAGGATTATTATTAGGGTCATGGTTAGAATAAGGCCTGCTTTATGTTTAGATTCTGGGTTATGATTAGGGTCCTGACTTAGTTTAGCTTTAGGGTTAGAGTTCTGGTCAGGCTCACGGTCTGGGTCAGAGTTAGGTTTATGGTCAGTGTCAGTGAAAGTATTAGGGTCAGGTTTAGGGTCAGGGCCAGGGTTCAGTTTAGGGTCAGGGCCAGGGTTCTGTTTAGGGTCAAAATTCGGATCAGGGTCAAGTTTTGGCAAAGTTCAGGGTAAGGGTCAGGTCAGATTCAGGGATAAATTCAGGGATAGGTTTAAAGTATGGGTTTGGGGTGAGAATTAGAATTAATTTGAGGATTAGGGTTACACTGGTTTAGGGTCAGGGTCTGCATTAGTTTTATGGGTTAGTTGTAGGGTTAGAATCATTGTTATGTTTTGTGTCATGGTCCATATCAGGGTCAGGGTCAGGGTTACCTTTAGGGTTACAGTTAGGGTCAGAATCACAGTCAGCTTCAGGGTTAGTGTTAGGGTCAGTGTAGGGTCACCGTTAGGGTCAGGTTTAGGTTTATGTTCAGGGTCTGGGTCAGGGTCAGGGTGAAGTTCAGAGCCAGTGTCAGGTTTAGGGTCAGGATCTGGTTTTGGTTTAGGGTCCACGTTCAGCTCAAGGACAGGGTTAGTTTTGGGTCAGTGCTATTGTCAGGGTTAGGTTTAGGGTCAGGATCTGGTGAAGGTCTGGGCCGGGGTCCGGTTTATGGTCAGGGTCAGGATTTGGATTGGGGTCAATATACGGTTCAGTTTCAGGATTAGATTTAGGGGAAAGGTTTGGGTTTGGAGTTAGGATTAGGTTTAGAAGTAGGGTTATGGTTCGGTTAGGGTTAGACAGCCTTAAGGTTAGGGTTAGGTTTTGGGTTAGGGTAGGGTTTAGTTTTATGTTTAGCCTCAGCATTAGGTTTAGGATCGTGGTTGGCATTAGATCAGGGATAGGGTTACCTTAAGGATTGCGGTTAGGGTCGGGAACACAGTCACGGTCAGGGTTAGGGTTAGGGTTAGGGTCAGGCTTAGGACTGTGTCAGGCTTAGGGTTAGGGTTAGGGTTAGGCTTAGGGTTAGGGTTAGGGTTAGGGTTAGGGTTAGTGTACGGGTTAGGGTACGGGTTAGGGTACGGGTACGGGTTAGGGTACGGGTTAGGGTTAGGGTACGGGTTAGGGTACGGGTTAGGGTTAGGGTTAGGTTTAGGGTTAGGGTTAGGGTTAGGTTTAGGGTTAGGGTTAGGTTTATGGTCAGGCTCACAGTCAGAGTCAGGGTCAGCGTTTTCAGTTAGTTTTAGGACCGGGTGAATTTTAGGGTTATAGTTAGGTTCAGGGTTAGGGTTAGACATTGTTAGGGGCAGGGTTATCGTTAGGCGTAGTGTAGGGGTCAGGGTTAGGGTTAGGTTCAGGGTTAGGTTTATGGTCAGGCTCACAGTCAGTGTCAGGGTTAGGGTTAGTTTCAGAGTAAGGGTCAGGGTCAGGGATAGGTTTGGTGTCATGTTCAGTGTTATGGTTAGGGTCCAGTTCAGGATTATGGTCATGGTTAGAATAAGGCCTGCTTTATGTTTAGATTCTGGGTTATGATTAGGGTCCTGACTTAGTTTAGCTTTAGGGTTAGAGTTCTGGTCAGGCTCACGGTCTGGGTCAGAGTTAGGTTTATGGTCAGTGTCAGTGAAAGTATTAGGGTCAGGTTTAGGGTCAGGGCCAGGGTTCAGTTTAGGGTCAGGGCCAGGGTTCTGTTTAGGGTCAAAATTCGGATCAGGGTCAAGTTTTGGCAAAGTTCAGGGTAAGGGTCAGGTCAGATTCAGGGATAAATTCAGGGATAGGTTTAAAGTATGGGTTTGGGGTGAGAATTAGAATTAATTTGAGGATTAGGGTTACACTGGTTTAGGGTCAGGGTCTGCATTAGTTTTATGGGTTAGTTGTAGGGTTAGAATCATTGTTATGTTTTGTGTCATGGTCCATATCAGGGTCAGGGTCAGGGTTACCTTTAGGGTTACAGTTAGGGTCAGAATCACAGTCAGCTTCAGGGTTAGTGTTAGGGTCAGTGTAGGGTCACCGTTAGGGTCAGGTTTAGGTTTATGTTCAGGGTCTGGGTCAGGGTCAGGGTGAAGTTCAGAGCCAGTGTCAGGTTTAGGGTCAGGATCTGGTTTTGGTTTAGGGTCCACGTTCAGCTCAAGGACAGGGTTAGTTTTGGGTCAGTGCTATTGTCAGGGTTAGGTTTAGGGTCAGGATCTGGTGAAGGTCTGGGCCGGGGTCCGGTTTATGGTCAGGGTCAGGATTTGGATTGGGGTCAATATACGGTTCAGTTTCAGGATTAGATTTAGGGGAAAGGTTTGGGTTTGGAGTTAGGATTAGGTTTAGAAGTAGGGTTATGGTTCGGTTAGGGTTAGACAGCCTTAAGGTTAGGGTTAGGTTTTGGGTTAGGGTAGGGTTTAGTTTTATGTTTAGCCTCAGCATTAGGTTTAGGATCGTGGTTGGCATTAGATCAGGGATAGGGTTACCTTAAGGATTGCGGTTAGGGTCGGGAACACAGTCACGGTCAGGGTTAGGGTTAGGGTTAGGGTCAGGCTTAGGACTGTGTCAGGCTTAGGGTTAGGGTTAGGGTACGGGTTAGGGTTAGGGTACGGGATAGGGTTAGGGTACGGGTTAGGGTACGGGTTAGGGTACGGGTTAGGTTTAGGGTTATGGTTAGGGTTAGGGTTAGGGTTAGGTTTAGGGTTAGGGTTAGGGTTAGGTTTAGGGTTAGGGTTAGGTTTATGGTCAGGCTCACAGTCAGAGTCAGGGTCAGCGTTTTCAGTTAGTTTTAGGACCGGGTGAATTTTACGGTTATAGTTAGGTTCAGGGTTAGGGTTAGACATTTTTAGGGGCAGGGTTATCGTTAGGCGTAGTGTAGGGGTCAGGGTTAGGGTTAGGTTCAGGGTTAGGTTTATGGTCAGGCTCACAGTCAGTGTCAGGGTTAGGGTTAGTTTCAGAGTAAGGGTCAGGGTCAGGGATAGGTTTGGTGTCATGTTCAGTGTTATGGTTAGGGTCCAGTTCAGGATTATTATTAGGGTCATGGTTAGAATAAGGCCTGCTTTATGTTTAGATTCTGGGTTATGATTAGGGTCCTGACTTAGTTTAGCTTTAGGGTTAGAGTTCTGGTCAGGCTCACGGTCTGGGTCAGAGTTAGGTTTATGGTCAGTGTCAGTGAAAGTATTAGGGTCAGGTTTAGGGTCAGGGCCAGGGTTCAGTTTAGGGTCAGGGCCAGGGTTCTGTTTAGGGTCAAAATTCGGATCAGGGTCAAGTTTTGGCAAAGTTCAGGGTAAGGGTCAGGTCAGATTCAGGGATAAATTCAGGGATAGGTTTAAAGTATGGGTTTGGGGTGAGAATTAGAATTAATTTGAGGATTAGGGTTACACTGGTTTAGGGTCAGGGTCTGCATTAGTTTTATGGGTTAGTTGTAGGGTTAGAATCATTGTTATGTTTTGTGTCATGGTCCATATCAGGGTCAGGGTCAGGGTTACCTTTAGGGTTACAGTTAGGGTCAGAATCACAGTCAGCTTCAGGGTTAGTGTTAGGGTCAGTGTAGGGTCACCGTTAGGGTCAGGTTTAGGTTTATGTTCAGGGTCTGGGTCAGGGTCAGGGTGAAGTTCAGAGCCAGTGTCAGGTTTAGGGTCAGGATCTGGTTTTGGTTTAGGGTCCACGTTCAGCTCAAGGACAGGGTTAGTTTTGGGTCAGTGCTATTGTCAGGGTTAGGTTTAGGGTCAGGATCTGGTGAAGGTCTGGGCCGGGGTCCGGTTTATGGTCAGGGTCAGGATTTGGATTGGGGTCAATATACGGTTCAGTTTCAGGATTAGATTTAGGGGAAAGGTTTGGGTTTGGAGTTAGGATTAGGTTTAGAAGTAGGGTTATGGTTCGGTTAGGGTTAGACAGCCTTAAGGTTAGGGTTAGGTTTTGGGTTAGGGTAGGGTTTAGTTTTATGTTTAGCCTCAGCATTAGGTTTAGGATCGTGGTTGGCATTAGATCAGGGATAGGGTTACCTTAAGGATTGCGGTTAGGGTCGGGAACACAGTCACGGTCAGGGTTAGGGTTAGGGTTAGGGTCAGGCTTAGGACTGTGTCAGGCTTAGGGTTAGGGTTAGGGTTAGGCTTAGGGTTAGGGTTAGGGTTAGGGTTAGGGTTAGTGTACGGGTTAGGGTACGGGTTAGGGTACGGGTACGGGTTAGGGTACGGGTTAGGGTTAGGGTACGGGTTAGGGTACGGGTTAGGGTTAGGGTTAGGTTTAGGGTTAGGGTTAGGGTTAGGTTTAGGGTTAGGGTTAGGTTTATGGTCAGGCTCACAGTCAGAGTCAGGGTCAGCGTTTTCAGTTAGTTTTAGGACCGGGTGAATTTTAGGGTTATAGTTAGGTTCAGGGTTAGGGTTAGACATTGTTAGGGGCAGGGTTATCGTTAGGCGTAGTGTAGGGGTCAGGGTTAGGGTTAGGTTCAGGGTTAGGTTTATGGTCAGGCTCACAGTCAGTGTCAGGGTTAGGGTTAGTTTCAGAGTAAGGGTCAGGGTCAGGGATAGGTTTGGTGTCATGTTCAGTGTTATGGTTAGGGTCCAGTTCAGGATTATGGTCATGGTTAGAATAAGGCCTGCTTTATGTTTAGATTCTGGGTTATGATTAGGGTCCTGACTTAGTTTAGCTTTAGGGTTAGAGTTCTGGTCAGGCTCACGGTCTGGGTCAGAGTTAGGTTTATGGTCAGTGTCAGTGAAAGTATTAGGGTCAGGTTTAGGGTCAGGGCCAGGGTTCAGTTTAGGGTCAGGGCCAGGGTTCTGTTTAGGGTCAAAATTCGGATCAGGGTCAAGTTTTGGCAAAGTTCAGGGTAAGGGTCAGGTCAGATTCAGGGATAAATTCAGGGATAGGTTTAAAGTATGGGTTTGGGGTGAGAATTAGAATTAATTTGAGGATTAGGGTTACACTGGTTTAGGGTCAGGGTCTGCATTAGTTTTATGGGTTAGTTGTAGGGTTAGAATCATTGTTATGTTTTGTGTCATGGTCCATATCAGGGTCAGGGTCAGGGTTACCTTTAGGGTTACAGTTAGGGTCAGAATCACAGTCAGCTTCAGGGTTAGTGTTAGGGTCAGTGTAGGGTCACCGTTAGGGTCAGGTTTAGGTTTATGTTCAGGGTCTGGGTCAGGGTCAGGGTGAAGTTCAGAGCCAGTGTCAGGTTTAGGGTCAGGATCTGGTTTTGGTTTAGGGTCCACGTTCAGCTCAAGGACAGGGTTAGTTTTGGGTCAGTGCTATTGTCAGGGTTAGGTTTAGGGTCAGGATCTGGTGAAGGTCTGGGCCGGGGTCCGGTTTATGGTCAGGGTCAGGATTTGGATTGGGGTCAATATACGGTTCAGTTTCAGGATTAGATTTAGGGGAAAGGTTTGGGTTTGGAGTTAGGATTAGGTTTAGAAGTAGGGTTATGGTTCGGTTAGGGTTAGACAGCCTTAAGGTTAGGGTTAGGTTTTGGGTTAGGGTAGGGTTTAGTTTTATGTTTAGCCTCAGCATTAGGTTTAGGATCGTGGTTGGCATTAGATCAGGGATAGGGTTACCTTAAGGATTGCGGTTAGGGTCGGGAACACAGTCACGGTCAGGGTTAGGGTTAGGGTTAGGGTCAGGCTTAGGACTGTGTCAGGCTTAGGGTTAGGGTTAGGGTACGGGTTAGGGTTAGGGTACGGGATAGGGTTAGGGTACGGGTTAGGGTACGGGTTAGGGTTAGGGTACGGGTTAGGGTACGGGTTAGGGTACGGGTTAGGTTTAGGGTTATGGTTAGGGTTAGGGTTAGGGTTAGGTTTAGGGTTAGGGTTAGGGTTAGGTTTAGGGTTAGGGTTAGGTTTATGGTCAGGCTCACAGTCAGAGTCAGGGTCAGCGTTTTCAGTTAGTTTTAGGACCGGGTGAATTTTACGGTTATAGTTAGGTTCAGGGTTAGGGTTAGACATTTTTAGGGGCAGGGTTATCGTTAGGCGTAGTGTAGGGGTCAGGGTTAGGGTTAGGTTCAGGGTTAGGTTTATGGTCAGGCTCACAGTCAGTGTCAGGGTTAGGGTTAGTTTCAGAGTAAGGGTCAGGGTCAGGGATAGGTTTGGTGTCATGTTCAGTGTTATGGTTAGGGTCCAGTTCAGGATTATTATTAGGGTCATGGTTAGAATAAGGCCTGCTTTATGTTTAGATTCTGGGTTATGATTAGGGTCCTGACTTAGTTTAGCTTTAGGGTTAGAGTTCTGGTCAGGCTCACGGTCTGGGTCAGAGTTAGGTTTATGGTCAGTGTCAGTGAAAGTATTAGGGTCAGGTTTAGGGTCAGGGCCAGGGTTCAGTTTAGGGTCAGGGCCAGGGTTCTGTTTAGGGTCAAAATTCGGATCAGGGTCAAGTTTTGGCAAAGTTCAGGGTAAGGGTCAGGTCAGATTCAGGGATAAATTCAGGGATAGGTTTAAAGTATGGGTTTGGGGTGAGAATTAGAATTAATTTGAGGATTAGGGTTACACTGGTTTAGGGTCAGGGTCTGCATTAGTTTTATGGGTTAGTTGTAGGGTTAGAATCATTGTTATGTTTTGTGTCATGGTCCATATCAGGGTCAGGGTCAGGGTTACCTTTAGGGTTACAGTTAGGGTCAGAATCACAGTCAGCTTCAGGGTTAGTGTTAGGGTCAGTGTAGGGTCACCGTTAGGGTCAGGTTTAGGTTTATGTTCAGGGTCTGGGTCAGGGTCAGGGTGAAGTTCAGAGCCAGTGTCAGGTTTAGGGTCAGGATCTGGTTTTGGTTTAGGGTCCACGTTCAGCTCAAGGACAGGGTTAGTTTTGGGTCAGTGCTATTGTCAGGGTTAGGTTTAGGGTCAGGATCTGGTGAAGGTCTGGGCCGGGGTCCGGTTTATGGTCAGGGTCAGGATTTGGATTGGGGTCAATATACGGTTCAGTTTCAGGATTAGATTTAGGGGAAAGGTTTGGGTTTGGAGTTAGGATTAGGTTTAGAAGTAGGGTTATGGTTCGGTTAGGGTTAGACAGCCTTAAGGTTAGGGTTAGGTTTTGGGTTAGGGTAGGGTTTAGTTTTATGTTTAGCCTCAGCATTAGGTTTAGGATCGTGGTTGGCATTAGATCAGGGATAGGGTTACCTTAAGGATTGCGGTTAGGGTCGGGAACACAGTCACGGTCAGGGTTAGGGTTAGGGTTAGGGTCAGTCTTAGGACTGTGTCAGGCTTAGGGTTAGGGTTAGGGTTAGGCTTAGGGTTAGGGTTAGGGTTAGGGTTAGGGTTAGTGTACGGGTTAGGGTACGGGTTAGGGTACGGGTTAGGGTTAGGGTACGGGTTAGGGTTAGGGTACGGGTTAGGGTACGGGTTAGGGTTAGGGTACGGGTTAGGGTACGGGTTAGGGTTAGGGTTAGGTTTAGTGTTAGGGTTAGGGTTAGGTTTAGGGTTAGGGTTAGGTTTATGGTCAGGCTCACTGTCAGAGTCAGGGTCAGCGTTTTCAGTTAGTTTTAGGACCGGGTGAATTTTAGGGTTATAGTTAGGTTCAGGGTTAGGGTTAGACATTGTTAGGGGCAGGGTTATCGTTAGGCGTAGTGTAGGGGTCAGGGTTAGGGTTAGGTTCAGGGTTAGGTTTATGGTCAGGCTCACAGTCAGTGTCAGGGTTAGGGTTAGTTTCAGAGTAAGGGTCAGGGTCAGGGATAGGTTTGGTGTCATGTTCAGTGTTATGGTTAGGGTCCAGTTCAGGATTATGGTCATGGTTAGAATAAGGCCTGCTTTATGTTTAGATTCTGGGTTATGATTAGGGTCCTGACTTAGTTTAGCTTTAGGGCTAGAGTTCTGGTCAGGCTCACGGTCTGGGTCAGAGTTAGGTTTATGGTCAGTGTCAGTGAAAGTATTAGGGTCAGGTTTAGGGTCAGGGCCAGGGTTCAGTTTAGGGTCAGGGCCAGGGTTCTGTTTAGGGTCAAAATTCGGATCAGGGTCAAGTTTTGGCAAAGTTCAGGGTAAGGGTCAGGTCAGATTCAGGGATAAATTCAGGGATAGGTTTAAAGTATGGGTTTGGGGTGAGAATTAGAATTAATTTGAGGATTAGGGTTACACTGGTTTAGGGTCAGGGTCTGCATTAGTTTTATGGGTTAGTTGTAGGGTTAGAATCATTGTTATGTTTTGTGTCATGGTCCATATCAGGGTCAGGGTCAGGGTTACCTTTAGGGTTACAGTTAGGGTCAGAATCACAGTCAGCTTCAGGGTTAGTGTTAGGGTCAGTGTAGGGTCACCGTTAGGGTCAGGTTTAGGTTTATGTTCAGGGTCTGGGTCAGGGTCAGGGTGAAGTTCAGAGCCAGTGTCAGGTTTAGGGTCAGGATCTGGTTTTGGTTTAGGGTCCACGTTCAGCTCAAGGACAGGGTTAGTTTTGGGTCAGTGCTATTGTCAGGGTTAGGTTTAGGGTCAGGATCTGGTGAAGGTCTGGGCCGGGGTCCGGTTTATGGTCAGGGTCAGGATTTGGATTGGGGTCAATATACGGTTCAGTTTCAGGATTAGATTTAGGGGAAAGGTTTGGGTTTGGAGTTAGGATTAGGTTTAGAAGTAGGGTTATGGTTCGGTTAGGGTTAGACAGCCTTAAGGTTAGGGTTAGGTTTTGGGTTAGGGTAGGGTTTAGTTTTATGTTTAGCCTCAGCATTAGGTTTAGGATCGTGGTTGGCATTAGATCAGGGATAGGGTTACCTTAAGGATTGCGGTTAGGGTCAGGAACACAGTCACGGTCAGGGTTAGGGTTAGGGTTAGGGTCAGGCTTAGGACTGTGTCAGGCTTAGGGTTAGGGTTAGGGTACGGGTTAGGGTTAGGGTACGGGATAGGGTTAGGGTACGGGTTAGGGTACGGGTTAGGGTTAGGGTACGGGTTAGGGTACGGGTTAGGGTACGGGTTAGGTTTAGGGTTATGGTTAGGGTTAGGGTTAGGGTTAGGTTTAGGGTTAGGGTTAGGGTTAGGTTTAGGGTTAGGGTTAGGTTTATGGTCAGGCTCACAGTCAGAGTCAGGGTCAGCGTTTTCAGTTAGTTTTAGGACCGGGTGAATTTTACGGTTATAGTTAGGTTCAGGGTTAGGGTTAGACATTTTTAGGGGCAGGGTTATCGTTAGGCGTAGTGTAGGGGTCAGGGTTAGGGTTAGGTTCAGGGTTAGGTTTATGGTCAGGCTCACAGTCAGTGTCAGGGTTAGGGTTAGTTTCAGAGTAAGGGTCAGGGTCAGGGATAGGTTTGGTGTCATGTTCAGTGTTATGGTTAGGGTCCAGTTCAGGATTATTATTAGGGTCATGGTTAGAATAAGGCCTGCTTTATGTTTAGATTCTGGGTTATGATTAGGGTCCTGACTTAGTTTAGCTTTAGGGTTAGAGTTCTGGTCAGGCTCACAGTCTGGGTCAGAGTTAGGTTTATGGTCAGTGTCAGTGAAAGTATTAGGGTCAGATTTAGGGTCAGGGCCAGGGTTCAGTTTAGGGTCAGGGCCAGGGTTCTGTTTAGGGTCAAAATTCGGATCAGGGTCAAGTTTTGGCAAAGTTCAGGGTAAGGGTCAGGTCAGATTCAGGGATAAATTCAGGGATAGGTTTAAAGTATGGGTTTGGGGTGAGAATTAGAATTAATTTGAGGATTAGGGTTACACTGGTTTAGGGTCAGGGTCTGCATTAGTTTTATGGGTTAGTTGTAGGGTTAGAATCATTGTTATGTTTTGTGTCATGGTCCATATCAGGGTCAGGGTCAGGGTTACCTTTAGGGTTACAGTTAGGGTCAGAATCACAGTCAGCTTCAGGGTTAGTGTTAGGGTCAGTGTAGGGTCACCGTTAGGGTCAGGTTTAGGTTTATGTTCAGGGTCTGGGTCAGGGTCAGGGTGAAGTTCAGAGCCAGTGTCAGGTTTAGGGTCAGGATCTGGTTTTGGTTTAGGGTCCACGTTCAGCTCAAGGACAGGGTTAGTTTTCGGTCAGTGCTATTGTCAGGGTTAGGTTTAGGGTCAGGATCTGGTGAAGGTCTGGGCCGGGGTCCGGTTTATGGTCAGGGTCAGGATTTGGATTGGGGTCAATATACGGTTCAGTTTCAGGATTAGATTTAGGGGAAAGGTTTGGGTTTGGAGTTAGGATTAGGTTTAGAAGTAGGGTTATGGTTCGGTTAGGGTTAGACAGCCTTAAGGTTAGGGTTAGGTTTTGGGTTAGGGTAGGGTTTAGTTTTATGTTTAGCCTCAGCATTAGGTTTAGGATCGTGGTTGGCATTAGATCAGGGATAGGGTTACCTTAAGGATTGCGGTTAGGGTCGGGAACACAGTCACGGTCAGGGTTAGGGTTAGGGTTAGGGTCAGGCTTAGGACTGTGTCAGGCTTAGGGTTAGGGTTAGGGTTAGGCTTAGGGTTAGGGTTAGGGTTAGGGTTAGGGTTAGTGTACGGGTTAGGGTACGGGTTAGGGTACGGGTACGGGTTAGGGTACGGGTTAGGGTTAGGGTACAGGTTAGGGTACGGGTTAGGGTTAGGGTTAGGTTTAGGGTTAGGGTTAGGGTTAGGTTTAGGGTTAGGGTTAGGTTTATGGTCAGGCTCACAGTCAGAGTCAGGGTCAGCGTTTTCAGTTAGTTTTAGGACCGGGTTAATTTTAGGGTTATAGTTAGGTTCAGGGTTAGGGTTAGACATTGTTAGGGGCAGGGTTATCGTTAGGCGTAGTGTAGGGGTCAGGGTTAGGGTTAGGTTCAGGGTTAGGTTTATGGTCAGGCTCACAGTCAGTGTCAGGGTTAGGGTTAGTTTCAGAGTAAGGGTCAGGGTCAGGGATAGGTTTGGTGTCATGTTCAGTGTTATGGTTAGGGTCCAGTTCAGGATTATGGTCATGGTTAGAATAAGGCCTGCTTTATGTTTAGATTCTGGGTTATGATTAGGGTCCTGACTTAGTTTAGCTTTAGGGTTAGAGTTCTGGTCAGGCTCACGGTCTGGGTCAGAGTTAGGTTTATGGTCAGTGTCAGTGAAAGTATTAGGGTCAGGTTTAGGGTCAGGGCCAGGGTTCAGTTTAGGGTCAGGGCCAGGGTTCTGTTTAGGGTCAAAATTCGGATCAGGGTCAAGTTTTGGCAAAGTTCAGGGTAAGGGTCAGGTCAGATTCAGGGATAAATTCAGGGATAGGTTTAAAGTATGGGTTTGGGGTGAGAATTAGAATTAATTTGAGGATTAGGGTTACACTGGTTTAGGGTCAGGGTCTGCATTAGTTTTATGGGTTAGTTGTAGGGTTAGAATCATTGTTATGTTTTGTGTCATGGTCCATATCAGGGTCAGGGTCAGGGTTACCTTTAGGGTTACAGTTAGGGTCAGAATCACAGTCAGCTTCAGGGTTAGTGTTAGGGTCAGTGTAGGGTCACCGTTAGGGTCAGGTTTAGGTTTATGTTCAGGGTCTGGGTCAGGGTCAGGGTGAAGTTCAGAGCCAGTGTCAGGTTTAGGGTCAGGATCTGGTTTTGGTTTAGGGTCCACGTTCAGCTCAAGGACAGGGTTAGTTTTGGGTCAGTGCTATTGTCAGGGTTAGGTTTAGGGTCAGGATCTGGTGAAGGTCTGGGCCGGGGTCCGGTTTATGGTCAGGGTCAGGATTTGGATTGGGGTCAATATACGGTTCAGTTTCAGGATTAGATTTAGGGGAAAGGTTTGGGTTTGGAGTTAGGATTAGGTTTAGAAGTAGGGTTATGGTTCGGTTAGGGTTAGACAGCCTTAAGGTTAGGGTTAGGTTTTGGGTTAGGGTAGGGTTTAGTTTTATGTTTAGCCTCAGCATTAGGGTTAGGATCGTGGTTGGCATTAGATCAGGGATAGGGTTACCTTAAGGATTGCGGTTAGGGTCGGGAACACAGTCACGGTCAGGGTTAGGGTTAGGGTTAGGGTCAGGCTTAGGACTGTGTCAGGCTTAGGGTTAGGGTTAGGGTTAGGCTTAGGGTTAGGGTTAGGGTTAGGGTACGGGTTAGGGTTAGGGTTAGGGTACGGGTTAGGGTTAGGGTACGGGTTAGGGTTAGGGTACGGGTTAGGGTTAGGGTACGGGTTAGGGTACGGGTTAGGGTACGGGTTAGGGTTAGGGTTAGGTTTAGGGTTAGGATTAGGGTTAGGTTTAGGGTTAGGGTTAGGTTTATGGTCAGGCTCACAGTCAGAGTCAGGGTCAGCGTTTTCAGTTAGTTTTAGGACCGGGTGAATTTTACGGCTATAGTTAGGTTCAGGGTTAGGGTTAGACATTTTTAGGGGCAGGGTTATCGTTAGGCGTAGTGTAGGGGTCAGGGTTAGGGTTAGGTTCAGGGTTAGGTTTATGGTCAGGCTCACAGTCAGTGTCAGGGTTAGGGTTAGTTTCAGAGTAAGGGTCAGGGTCAGGGATAGGTTTGGTGTCATGTTCAGTGTTATGGTTAGGGTCCAGTTCAGGATTATGGTCATGGTTAGAATAAGGCCTGCTTTATGTTTAGATTCTGGGTTATGATTAGGGTCCTGACTTAGTTTAGCTTTAGGGTTAGAGTTCTGGTCAGGCTCACGGTCTGGGTCAGAGTTAGGTTTATGGTCAGTGTCACTGAAAGTATTAGGGTCAGGTTTAGGGTCAGGGCCAGGGTTCAGTTTAGGGTCAGGGCCAGGGTTCTGTTTAGGGTCAAAATTCGGATCAGGGTCAAGTTTTGGCAAAGTTCAGGGTAAGGGTCAGGTCAGATTCAGGGATAAATTCAGGGATAGGTTTAAAGTATGGGTTTGGGGTGAGAATTAGAATTAATTTGAGGATTAGGGTTACACTGGTTTAGGGTCAGGGTCTGCATTAGTTTTATGGGTTAGTTGTAGGGTTAGAATCATTGTTATGTTTTGTGTCATGGTCCATATCAGGGTCAGGGTCAGGGTTACCTTTAGGGTTACAGTTAGGGTCAGAATCACAGTCAGCTTCAGGGTTAGTGTTAGGGTCAGTGTAGGGTCACCGTTAGGGTCAGGTTTAGGTTTATGTTCAGGGTCTGGGTCAGGGTCAGGGTGAAGTTCAGAGCCAGTGTCAGGTTTAGGGTCAGGATCTGGTTTTGGTTTAGGGTCCACGTTCAGCTCAAGGACAGGGTTAGTTTTGGGTCAGTGCTATTGTCAGGGTTAGGTTTAGGGTCAGGATCTGGTGAAGGTCTGGGCCGGGGTCCGGTTTATGGTCAGGGTCAGGATTTGGATTGGGGTCAATATACGGTTCAGTTTCAGGATTAGATTTAGGGGAAAGGTTTGGGTTTGGAGTTAGGATTAGGTTTAGAAGTAGGGTTATGGTTCGGTTAGGGTTAGACAGCCTTAAGGTTAGGGTTAGGTTTTGGGTTAGGGTAGGGTTTAGTTTTATGTTTAGCCTCAGCATTAGGTTTAGGATCGTGGTTGGCATTAGATCAGGGATAGGGTTACCTTAAGGATTGCGGTTAGGGTCGGGAACACAGTCACGGTCAGGGTTAGGGTTAGGGTTAGGGTCAGGCTTAGGACTGTGTCAGGCTTAGGGTTAGGGTTAGGGTTAGGCTTAGGGTTAGGGTTAGGGTTAGGGTACGGGTTAGGGTTAGGGTTAGGGTACGGGTTAGGGTTAGGGTACGGGTTAGGGTTAGGGTACGGGTTAGGGTTAGGGTACGGGTTAGGGTACGGGTTAGGGTACGGGTTAGGGTTAGGGTTAGGTTTAGGGTTAGGATTAGGGTTAGGTTTAGGGTTAGGGTTAGGTTTATGGTCAGGCTCACAGTCAGAGTCAGGGTCAGCGTTTTCAGTTAGTTTTAGGACCGGGTGAATTTTACGGCTATAGTTAGGTTCAGGGTTAGGGTTAGACATTTTTAGGGGCAGGGTTATCGTTAGGCGTAGTGTAGGGGTCAGGGTTAGGGTTAGGTTCAGGGTTAGGTTTATGGTCAGGCTCACAGTCAGTGTCAGGGTTAGGGTTAGTTTCAGAGTAAGGGTCAGGGTCAGGGATAGGTTTGGTGTCATGTTCAGTGTTATGGTTAGGGTCCAGTTCAGGATTATGGTCATGGTTAGAATAAGGCCTGCTTTATGTTTAGATTCTGGGTTATGATTAGGGTCCTGACTTAGTTTAGCTTTAGGGTTAGAGTTCTGGTCAGGCTCACGGTCTGGGTCAGAGTTAGGTTTATGGTCAGTGTCACTGAAAGTATTAGGGTCAGGTTTAGGGTCAGGGCCAGGGTTCAGTTTAGGGTCAGGGCCAGGGTTCTGTTTAGGGTCAAAATTCGGATCAGGGTCAAGTTTTGGCAAAGTTCAGGGTAAGGGTCAGGTCAGATTCAGGGATAAATTCAGGGATAGGTTTAAAGTATGGGTTTGGGGTGAGAATTAGAATTAATTTGAGGATTAGGGTTACACTGGTTTAGGGTCAGGGTCTGCATTAGTTTTATGGGTTAGTTGTAGGGTTAGAATCATTGTTATGTTTTGTGTCATGGTCCATATCAGGGTCAGGGTCAGGGTTACCTTTAGGGTTACAGTTAGGGTCAGAATCACAGTCAGCTTCAGGGTTAGTGTTAGGGTCAGTGTAGGGTCACCGTTAGGGTCAGGTTTAGGTTTATGTTCAGGGTCTGGGTCAGGGTCAGGGTGAAGTTCAGAGCCAGTGTCAGGTTTAGGGTCAGGATCTGGTTTTGGTTTAGGGTCCACGTTCAGCTCAAGGACAGGGTTAGTTTTGGGTCAGTGCTATTGTCAGGGTTAGGTTTAGGGTCAGGATCTGGTGAAGGTCTGGGCCGGGGTCCGGTTTATGGTCAGGGTCAGGATTTGGATTGGGGTCAATATACGGTTCAGTTTCAGGATTAGATTTAGGGGAAAGGTTTGGGTTTGGAGTTAGGATTAGGTTTAGAAGTAGGGTTATGGTTCGGTTAGGGTTAGACAGCCTTAAGGTTAGGGTTAGGTTTTGGGTTAGGGTAGGGTTTAGTTTTATGTTTAGCCTCAGCATTAGGTTTAGGATCGTGGTTGGCATTAGATCAGGGATAGGGTTACCTTAAGGATTGCGGTTAGGGTCGGGAACACAGTCACGGTCAGGGTTAGGGTTAGGGTTAGGGTCAGGCTTAGGACTGTGTCAGGCTTAGGGTTTGGGTTAGGGTTAGGCTTAGGGTTAGGGTTAGGGTTAGGGTTAGGGTTAGGGTACGGGTTAGGGTTAGGGTTAGGGTACGGGTTAGGGTTAGGGTACGGGTTAGGGTACGGGTTAGGGTTAGGGTACGGGTTAGGGTACGGGTTAGGGTTAGGGTTAGGTTTAGGGTTAGGATTAGGGTTAGGTTTAGGGTTAGGGTTAGGTTTATGGTCAGGCTCACAGTCAGAGTCAGGGTCAGCGTTTTCAGTTAGTTTTAGGACCGGGTGAATTTTACGGCTATAGTTAGGTTCAGGGTTAGGGTTAGACATTTTTAGGGGCAGGGTTATCGTTAGGCGTAGTGTAGGGGTCAGGGTTAGGGTTAGGTTCAGGGTTAGGTTTATGGTCAGGCTCACAGTCAGTGTCAGGGTTAGGGTTAGTTTCAGAGTAAGGGTCAGGGTCAGGGATAGGTTTGGTGTCATGTTCAGTGTTATGGTTAGGGTCCAGTTCAGGATTATTATTAGGGTCATGGTTAGAATAAGGCCTGCTTTATGTTTAGATTCTGGGTTATGATTAGGGTCCTGACTTAGTTTAGCTTTAGGGTTAGAGTTCTGGTCAGGCTCACGGTCTGGGTCAGAGTTAGGTTTATGGTCAGTGTCACTGAAAGTATTAGGGTCAGGTTTAGGGTCAGGGCCAGGGTTCAGTTTAGGGTCAGGGCCAGGGTTCTGTTTAGGGTCAAAATTCGGATCAGGGTCAAGTTTTGGCAAAGTTCAGGGTAAGGGTCAGGTCAGATTCAGGGATAAATTCAGGGATAGGTTTAAAGTATGGGTTTGGGGTGAGAATTAGAATTAATTTGAGGATTAGGGTTACACTGGTTTAGGGTCAGGGTCTGCATTAGTTTTATGGGTTAGTTGTAGGGTTAGAATCATTGTTATGTTTTGTGTCATGGTCCATATCAGGGTCAGGGTCAGGGTTACCTTTAGGGTTACAGTTAGGGTCAGAATCACAGTCAGCTTCAGGGTTAGTGTTAGGGTCAGTGTAGGGTCACCGTTAGGGTCAGGTTTAGGTTTATGTTCAGGGTCTGGGTCAGGGTCAGGGTGAAGTTCAGAGCCAGTGTCAGGTTTAGGGTCAGGATCTGGTTTTGGTTTAGGGTCCACGTTCAGCTCAAGGACAGGGTTAGTTTTGGGTCAGTGCTATTGTCAGGGTTAGGTTTAGGGTCAGGATCTGGTGAAGGTCTGGGCCGGGGTCCGGTTTATGGTCAGGGTCAGGATTTGGATTGGGGTCAATATACGGTTCAGTTTCAGGATTAGATTTAGGGGAAAGGTTTGGGTTTGGAGTTAGGATTAGGTTTAGAAGTAGGGTTATGGTTCGGTTAGGGTTAGACAGCCTTAAGGTTAGGGTTAGGTTTTGGGTTAGGGTAGGGTTTAGTTTTATGTTTAGCCTCAGCATTAGGTTTAGGATCGTGGTTGGCATTAGATCAGGGATAGGGTTACCTTAAGGATTGCGGTTAGGGTCGGGAACACAGTCACGGTCAGGGTTAGGGTTAGGGTTAGGGTCAGGCTTAGGACTGTGTCAGGCTTAGGGTTAGGGTTAGGGTTAGGGTTAGGCTTAGGGTTAGGGTTAGGGTTAGGGTTAGGGTACGGGTTAGGGTTAGGGTTAGGGTACGGGTTAGGGTTAGGGTACGGGTTAGGGTTAGGGTACGGGTTAGGGTTAGGGTACGGGTTAGGGTACGGGTTAGGGTACGGGTTAGGGTTAGGGTTAGGTTTAGGGTTAGGGTTAGGGTTAGGTTTAGGGTTAGGGTTAGGTTTATGGTCAGGCTCACAGTCAGAGTCAGGGTCAGCGTTTTCAGTTAGTTTTAGGACTGGGTTAATTTTAGGGTTATAGTTAGGTTCAGGGTTAGGGTTAGACATTGTTAGGGGCAGGGTTATCGTTAGGCGTAGTGTAGGGGTCAGGGTTAGGGTTAGGTTCAGGGTTAGGTTTATGGTCAGGCTCACAGTCAGTGTCAGGGTTAGGGTTAGTTTCAGAGTAAGGGTCAGGGTCAGGGATAGGTTTGGTGTCATGTTCAGTGTTATGGTTAGGGTCCAGTTCAGGATTATGGTCATGGTTAGAATAAGGCCTGCTTTATGTTTAGATTCTGGGTTATGATTAGGGTCCTGACTTAGTTTAGCTTTAGGGTTAGAGTTCTGGTCAGGCTCACGGTCTGGGTCAGAGTTAGGTTTATGGTCAGTGTCAGTGAAAGTATTAGGGTCAGGTTTAGGGTCAGGGCCAGGGTTCAGTTTAGGGTCAGGGCCAGGGTTCTGTTTAGGGTCAAAATTCGGATCAGGGTCAAGTTTTGGCAAAGTTCAGGGTAAGGGTCAGGTCAGATTCAGGGATAAATTCAGGGATAGGTTTAAAGTATGGGTTTGGGGTGAGAATTAGAATTAATTTGAGGATTAGGGTTACACTGGTTTAGGGTCAGGGTCTGCATTAGTTTTATGGGTTAGTTGTTGGGTTAGAATCATTGTTATGTTTTGTGTCATGGTCCATATCAGGGTCAGGGTCAGGGTTACCTTTAGGGTTACAGTTAGGGTCAGAATCACAGTCAGCTTCAGGGTTAGTGTTAGGGTCAGTGTAGGGTCACCGTTAGGGTCAGGTTTAGGTTTATGTTCAGGGTCTGGGTCAGGGTCAGGGTGAAGTTCAGAGCCAGTGTCAGGTTTAGGGTCAGGATCTGGTTTTGGTTTAGGGTCCACGTTCAGCTCAAGGACAGGGTTAGTTTTGGGTCAGTGCTATTGTCAGGGTTAGGTTTAGGGTCAGGATCTGGTGAAGGTCTGGGCCGGGGTCCGGTTTATGGTCAGGGTCAGGATTTGGATTGGGGTCAATATACGGTTCAGTTTCAGGATTAGATTTAGGGGAAAGGTTTGGGTTTGGAGTTAGGATTAGGTTTAGAAGTAGGGTTATGGTTCGGTTAGGGTTAGACAGCCTTAAGGTTAGGGTTAGGTTTTGGGTTAGGGTAGGGTTTAGTTTTATGTTTAGCCTCAGCATTAGGTTTAGGATCGTGGTTGGCATTAGATCAGGGATAGGGTTACCTTAAGGATTGCGGTTAGGGTCGGGAACACAGTCACGGTCAGGGTTAGGGTTAGGGTTAGGGTCAGGCTTAGGACTGTGTCAGGCTTAGGGTTAGGGTTAGGGTTAGGCTTAGGGTTAGGGTTAGGGTTAGGGTTAGGGTACGGGTTAGGGTTAGGGTTAGGGTACGGGTTAGGGTTAGGGTACGGGTTAGGGTTAGGGTACGGGTTAGGGTTAGGGTACGGGTTAGGGTACGGGTTAGGGTACGGGTTAGGGTTAGGGTTAGGGTTAGGGTTAGGGTTAGGTTTAGGGTTAGGGTTAGGTTTATGGTCAGGCTCACAGTCAGAGTCAGGGTCAGCGTTTTCAGTTAGTTTTAGGACTGGGTTAATTTTAGGGTTATAGTTAGGTTCAGGGTTAGGGTTAGACATTGTTAGGGGCAGGGTTATCGTTAGGCGTAGTGTAGGGTTCAGGGTTAGGGTTAGGTTCAGGGTTAGGTTTATGGTCAGGCTCACAGTCAGTGTCAGGGTTAGGGTTAGTTTCAGAGTAAGGGTCAGGGTCAGGGATAGGTTTGGTGTCATGTTCAGTGTTATGGTTAGGGTCCAGTTCAGGATTATGGTCATGTTTAGAATAAGGCCTGCTTTATGTTTAGATTCTGGGTTATGATTAGGGTCCTGACTTAGTTTAGCTTTAGGGTTAGAGTTCTGGTCAGGCTCACGGTCTGGGTCAGAGTTAGGTTTATGGTCAGTGTCAGTGAAAGTATTAGGGTCAGGTTTAGGGTCAGGGCCAGGGTTCAGTTTAGGGTCAGGGCCAGGGTTCTGTTTAGGGTCAAAATTCGGATCAGGGTCAAGTTTTGGCAAAGTTCAGGGTAAGGGTCAGGTCAGATTCAGGGATAAATTCAGGGATAGGTTTAAAGTATGGGTTTGGGGTGAGAATTAGAATTAATTTGAGGATTAGGGTTACACTGGTTTAGGGTCAGGGTCTGCATTAGTTTTATGGGTTAGTTGTAGGGTTAGAATCATTGTTATGTTTTGTGTCATGGTCCATATCAGGGTCAGGGTCAGGGTTACCTTTAGGGTTACAGTTAGGGTCAGAATCACAGTCAGCTTCAGGGTTAGTGTTAGGGTCAGTGTAGGGTCACCGTTAGGGTCAGGTTTAGGTTTATGTTCAGGGTCTGGGTCAGGGTCAGGGTGAAGTTCAGAGCCAGTGTCAGGTTTAGGGTCAGGATCTGGTTTTGGTTTAGGGTCCACGTTCAGCTCAAGGACAGGGTTAGTTTTGGGTCAGTGCTATTGTCAGGGTTAGGTTTAGGGTCAGGATCTGGTGAAGGTCTGGGCCGGGGTCCGGTTTATGGTCAGGGTCAGGATTTGGATTGGGGTCAATATACGGTTCAGTTTCAGGATTAGATTTAGGGGAAAGGTTTGGGTTTGGAGTTAGGATTAGGTTTAGAAGTAGGGTTATGGTTCGGTTAGGGTTAGACAGCCTTAAGGTTAGGGTTAGGTTTTGGGTTAGGGTAGGGTTTAGTTTTATGTTTAGCCTCAGCATTAGGTTTAGGATCGTGGTTGGCATTAGATCAGGGATAGGGTTACCTTAAGGATTGCGGTTAGGGTCGGGAACACAGTCACGGTCAGGGTTAGGGTTAGGGTTAGGGTCAGGCTTAGGACTGTGTCAGGCTTAGGGTTAGGGTTAGGGTTAGGCTTAGGGTTAGGGTTAGGGTTAGGTTTAGGGTTAGGGTACGGGTTAGGGTTAGGGTACGGGTTAGGGTTAGGGTACGGGTTAGGGTACGGGTTAGGGTTAGGGTACGGGTTAGGTTACGGGTTAGGGTACGGGTTAGGTTTAGGGTTAGGGTTAGGGTTAGGGTTAGGTTTAGGGTTCGGGTTAGGTTTATGGTCAGGCTCACAATCAGAGTCAGGGTCAGCGTTTTCAGTTAGTTTTAGGACCGGGTTAATTTTAGGGTTATAGTTAGGTTCAGGGTTAGGTTTAGACATTGTTAGGGGCAGGGTTATCGTTAGGCGTAGTGTAGGGGTCAGGGTTAGGGTTAGGTTCAGGGTTAGGTTTATGGTCAGGCTCACAGTCAGTGTCAGGGTTAGGGTTAGTTTCAGAGTAAGGGTCAGGGTCAGGGATAGGTTTGGTGTCATGTTCAGTGTTATGGTTAGGGTCCAGTTCAGGATTATGGTCATGGTTAGAATAAGGCCTGCTTTATGTTTAGATTCTGGGTTATGATTAGGGTCCTGACTTAGTTTAGCTTTAGGGTTAGAGTTCTGGTCAGGCTCACGGTCTGGGTCAGAGTTAGGTTTATGGTCAGTGTCAGTGAAAGTATTAGGGTCAGGTTTAGGGTCAGGGCCAGGGTTCAGTTTAGGGTCAGGGCCAGGGTTCTGTTTAGGGTCAAAATTCGGATCAGGGTCAAGTTTTGGCAAAGTTCAGGGTAAGGGTCAGGTCAGATTCAGGGATAAATTCAGGGATAGGTTTAAAGTATGGGTTTGGGGTGAGAATTAGAATTAATTTGAGGATTAGGGTTACACTGGTTTAGGGTCAGGGTCTGCATTAGTTTTATGGGTTAGTTGTTGGGTTAGAATCATTGTTATGTTTTGTGTCATGGTCCATATCAGGGTCAGGGTCAGGGTTACCTTTAGGGTTACAGTTAGGGTCAGAATCACAGTCAGCTTCAGGGTTAGTGTTAGGGTCAGTGTAGGGTCACCGTTAGGGTCAGGTTTAGGTTTATGTTCAGGGTCTGGGTCAGGGTCAGGGTGAAGTTCAGAGCCAGTGTCAGGTTTAGGGTCAGGATCTGGTTTTGGTTTAGGGTCCACGTTCAGCTCAAGGACAGGGTTAGTTTTGGGTCAGTGCTATTGTCAGGGTTAGGTTTAGGGTCAGGATCTGGTGAAGGTCTGGGCCGGGGTCCGGTTTATGGTCAGGGTCAGGATTTGGATTGGGGTCAATATACGGTTCAGTTTCAGGATTAGATTTAGGGGAAAGGTTTGGGTTTGGAGTTAGGATTAGGTTTAGAAGTAGGGTTATGGTTCGGTTAGGGTTAGACAGCCTTAAGGTTAGGGTTAGGTTTTGGGTTAGGGTAGGGTTTAGTTTTATGTTTAGCCTCAGCATTAGGTTTAGGATCGTGGTTGGCATTAGATCAGGGATAGGGTTACCTTAAGGATTGCGGTTAGGGTCGGGAACACAGTCACGGTCAGGGTTAGGGTTAGGGTTAGGGTCAGGCTTAGGACTGTGTCAGGCTTAGGGTTAGGGTTAGGGTTAGGCTTAGGGTTAGGGTTAGGGTTAGGGTTAGGGTACGGGTTAGGGTTAGGGTTAGGGTACGGGTTAGGGTTAGGGTACGGGTTAGGGTTAGGGTACGGGTTAGGGTTAGGGTACGGGTTAGGGTACGGGTTAGGGTTAGGGTACGGGTTAGGTTTAGGGTTAGAGTTAGGGTACGGGTTAGGGTTAGGTTTAGGGTTAGGGTTAGGTTTATGGTCAGGCTCACAGTCAGAGTCAGGGTCAGCGTTTTCAGTTAGTTTTAGGACCGGGTTAATTTTAGGGTTATAGTTAGGTTCAGGGTTAGGGTTAGACATTGTTAGGGGCAGGGTTATCGTTAGGCGTAGTGTAGGGGTCAGGGTTAGGGTTAGGTTCAGGGTTAGGTTTATGGTCAGGCTCACAGTCAGTGTCAGGGTTAGGGTTAGTTTCAGAGTAAGGGTCAGGGTCAGGGATAGGTTTGGTGTCATGTTCAGTGTTATGGTTAGGGTCCAGTTCAGGATTATGGTCATGGTTAGAATAAGGCCTGCTTTATGTTTAGATTCTGGGTTATGATTAGGGTCCTGACTTAGTTTAGCTTTAGGGTTAGAGTTCTGGTCAGGCTCACGGTCTGGGTCAGAGTTAGGTTTATGGTCAGTGTCAGTGAAAGTATTAGGGTCAGGTTTAGGGTCAGGGCCAGGGTTCAGTTTAGGGTCAGGGCCAGGGTTCTGTTTAGGGTCAAAATTCGGATCAGGGTCAAGTTTTGGCAAAGTTCAGGGTAAGGGTCAGGTCAGATTCAGGGATAAATTCAGGGATAGGTTTAAAGTATGGGTTTGGGGTGAGAATTAGAATTAATTTGAGGATTAGGGTTACACTGGTTTAGGGTCAGGGTCTGCATTAGTTTTATGGGTTAGTTGTAGGGTTAGAATCATTGTTATGTTTTGTGTCATGGTCCATATCAGGGTCAGGGTCAGGGTTACCTTTAGGGTTACAGTTAGGGTCAGAATCACAGTCAGCTTCAGGGTTAGTGTTAGGGTCAGTGTAGGGTCACCGTTAGGGTCAGGTTTAGGTTTATGTTCAGGGTCTGGGTCAGGGTCAGGGTGAAGTTCAGAGCCAGTGTCAGGTTTAGGGTCAGGATCTGGTTTTGGTTTAGGGTCCACGTTCAGCTCAAGGACAGGGTTAGTTTTGGGTCAGTGCTATTGTCAGGGTTAGGTTTAGGGTCAGGATCTGGTGAAGGTCTGGGCCGGGGTCCGGTTTATGGTCAGGGTCAGGATTTGGATTGGGGTCAATATACGGTTCAGTTTCAGGATTAGATTTAGGGGAAAGGTTTGGGTTTGGAGTTAGGATTAGGTTTAGAAGTAGGGTTATGGTTCGGTTAGGGTTAGACAGCCTTAAGGTTAGGGTTAGGTTTTGGGTTAGGGTAGGGTTTAGTTTTATGTTTAGCCTCAGCATTAGGTTTAGGATCGTATTTGGCATTAGATCAGGGATAGGGTTACCTTAAGGATTGCGGTTAGGGTCGGGAACACAGTCACGGTCAGGGTTAGGGTTACGGTTAGGGTCAGGCTTAGGACTGTGTCAGGCTTAGGGTTAGGGTTAGGGTTAGGGTTAGGGTTAGGGTTAGGGTACGGGTTAGGGTTAGGGTACGGGTTAGGTTTAGGGTACGTGTTAGGGTACGGGTTAGGGTTAGGGTTAGGGTACGGGTTAGGGTATGGGTTAGGGTTAGGGTTAGGTTTAGGGTTAGGGTTAGGGTTAGGGTTAGGGTTAGGTTTATGGTCAGGCTCACAGTCAGAGTCAGGGTCAGCGTTTTCAGTTAGTTTTAGGACCGGGTTAATTTTAGGGTTATAGTTAGGTTCAGGGTTAGGGTTAGACATTGTTAGGGCCAGGGTTATCGTTAGGCGTAGTGTAGGGGTCAGGGTTAGGGTTAGGTTCAGGGTTAGGTTTATGGTCAGGCTCACAGTCAGTGTCAGGGTTAGGGTTAGTTTCAGAGTAAGGGTCAGGGTCAGGGATAGGTTTGGTGTCATGTTCAGTGTTATGGTTAGGGTCCAGTTCAGGATTATGGTCATGGTTAGAATAAGGCCTGCTTTATGTTTAGATTCTGGGTTATGATTAGGGTCCTGACTTAGTTTAGCTTTAGGGTTAGAGTTCTGGTCAGGCTCACGGTCTGGGTCAGAGTTAGGTTTATGGTCAGTGTCAGTGAAAGTAT
Source organism: Neogale vison (assembly GCF_020171115.1). Lineage (NCBI taxonomy): Eukaryota > Metazoa > Chordata > Mammalia > Carnivora > Mustelidae > Neogale > Neogale vison. The sequence continues at coordinate 1,471,694 of NW_025334878.1, forward strand.
TAGGGTCAGGTTTAGGGTCAGGGCCAGGGTTCAGTTTAGGGTCAGGGCCAGGGTTCTGTTTAGAGTCAAAATTCGGATCAGGGTCAAGTTTTGGCAAAGTTCAGGGTAAGGGTCAGGTCAGATTCAGGGATAAATTCAGGGATAGGTTTAAAGTATGGGTTTGGGGTGAGAATTAGAATTAATTTGAGGATTAGGGTTACACTGGTTTAGGGTCAGGGTCTGCATTAGTTTTATGGGTTAGTTGTAGGGTTAGAATCATTGTTATGTTTTGTGTCATGGTCCATATCAGGGTCAGGGTCAGGGTTACCTTTAGGGTTACAGTTAGGGTCAGAATCACAGTCAGCTTCAGGGTTAGTGTTAGGGTCAGTGTAGGGTCACCGTTAGGGTCAGGTTTAGGTTTATGTTCAGGGTCTGGGTCAGGGTCAGGGTGAAGTTCAGAGCCAGTGTCAGGTTTAGGGTCAGGATCTGGTTTTGGTTTAGGGTCCACGTTCAGCTCAAGGACAGGGTTAGTTTTGGGTCAGTGCTATTGTCAGGGTTAGGTTTAGGGTCAGGATCTGGTGAAGGTCTGGGCCGGGGTCCGGTTTATGGTCAGGGTCAGGATTTGGATTGGGGTCAATATACGGTTCAGTTTCAGGATTAGATTTAGGGGAAAGGTTTGGGTTTGGAGTTAGGATTAGGTTTAGAAGTAGGGTTATGGTTCGGTTAGGGTTAGACAGCCTTAAGGTTAGGGTTAGGTTTTGGGTTAGGGTAGGGTTTAGTTTTATGTTTAGCCTCAGCATTAGGTTTAGGATCGTGGTTGGCATTAGATCAGGGATAGGGTTACCTTAAGGATTGCGGTTAGGGTCGGGAACACAGTCACGGTCAGGGTTAGGGTTAGGGTTAGGGTCAGGCTTAGGACTGTGTCAGGCTTAGGGTTAGGGTTAGGGTTAGGCTTAGGGTTAGGGTTAGGTTTAGGGTTAGGTTTAGGGTTAGGGTTAGGGTATGGGTTAGGGTTAGGGTACGGGTTAGGGTTAGGGTACGGGTTAGGGTACGGGTTAGGGTTAGGGTACGGGTTAGGGTACGGGTTAGGGTACGGGTTAGGTTTAGGGTTAGAGTTAGGGTACGGGTTAGGGTTAGGTTTAGGGTTAGGGTTAGGTTTATGGTCAGGCTCACAGTCAGAGTCAGGGTCAGCGTTTTCAGTTAGTTTTAGGACCGGGTTAATTTTAGGGTTATAGTTAGGTTCAGGGTTAGGGTTAGACATTGTTAGGGGCAGGGTTATCGTTAGGCGTAGTGTAGGGGTCAGGGTTAGGGTTAGGTTCAGGGTTAGGTTTATGGTCAGGCTCACAGTCAGTGTCAGGGTTAGGGTTAGTTTCAGAGTAAGGGTCAGGGTCAGGGATAGGTTTGGTGTCATGTTCAGTGTTATGGTTAGGGTCCAGTTCAGGATTATGGTCATGGTTAGAATAAGGCCTGCTTTATGTTTAGATTCTGGGTTATGATTAGGGTCCTGACTTAGTTTAGCTTTAGGGTTAGAGTTCTGGTCAGGCTCACGGTCTGGGTCAGAGTTAGGTTTATGGTCAGTGTCAGTGAAAGTATTAGGGTCAGGTTTAGGGTCAGGGCCAGGGTTCAGTTTAGGGTCAGGGCCAGGGTTCTGTTTAGAGTCAAAATTCGGATCAGGGTCAAGTTTTGGCAAAGTTCAGGGTAAGGGTCAGGTCAGATTCAGGGATAAATTCAGGGATAGGTTTAAAGTATGGGTTTGGGGTGAGAATTAGAATTAATTTGAGGATTAGGGTTACACTGGTTTAGGGTCAGGGTCTGCATTAGTTTTATGGGTTAGTTGTAGGGTTAGAATCATTGTTATGTTTTGTGTCATGGTCCATATCAGGGTCAGGGTCAGGGTTACCTTTAGGGTTACAGTTAGGGTCAGAATCACAGTCAGCTTCAGGGTTAGTGTTAGGGTCAGTGTAGGGTCACCGTTAGGGTCAGGTTTAGGTTTATGTTCAGGGTCTGGGTCAGGGTCAGGGTGAAGTTCAGAGCCAGTGTCAGGTTTAGGGTCAGGATCTGGTTTTGGTTTAGGGTCCACGTTCAGCTCAAGGACAGGGTTAGTTTTGGGTCAGTGCTATTGTCAGGGTTAGGTTTAGGGTCAGGATCTGGTGAAGGTCTGGGCCGGGGTCCGGTTTATGGTCAGGGTCAGGATTTGGATTGGGGTCAATATACGGTTCAGTTTCAGGATTAGATTTAGGGGAAAGGTTTGGGTTTGGAGTTAGGATTAGGTTTAGAAGTAGGGTTATGGTTCGGTTAGGGTTAGACAGCCTTAAGGTTAGGGTTAGGTTTTGGGTTAGGGTAGGGTTTAGTTTTATGTTTAGCCTCAGCATTAGGTTTAGGATCGTGGTTGGCATTAGATCAGGGATAGGGTTACCTTAAGGATTGCGGTTAGGGTCGGGAACACAGTCACGGTCAGGGTTAGGGTTAGGGTTAGGGTCAGGCTTAGGACTGTGTCAGGCTTAGGGTTAGGGTTAGGGTTAGGCTTAGGGTTAGGGTTAGGTTTAGGGTTAGGTTTAGGGTTAGGGTTAGGGTATGGGTTAGGGTTAGGGTACGGGTTAGGGTTAGGGTACGGGTTAGGGTACGGGTTAGGGTTAGGGTACGGGTTAGGGTACGGGTTAGGGTACGGGTTAGGTTTAGGGTTAGAGTTAGGGTACGGGTTAGGGTTAGGTTTAGGGTTAGGGTTAGGTTTATGGTCAGGCTCACAGTCAGAGTCAGGGTCAGCGTTTTCAGTTAGTTTTAGGACCGGGTTAATTTTAGGGTTATAGTTAGGTTCAGGGTTAGGGTTAGACATTGTTAGGGGCAGGGTTATCGTTAGGCGTAGTGTAGGGGTCAGGGTTAGGGTTAGGTTCAGGGTTAGGTTTATGGTCAGGCTCACAGTCAGTGTCAGGGTTAGGGTTAGTTTCAGAGTAAGGGTCAGGGTCAGGGATAGGTTTGGTGTCATGTTCAGTGTTATGGTTAGGGTCCAGTTCAGGATTATGGTCATGGTTAGAATAAGGCCTGCTTTATGTTTAGATTCTGGGTTATGATTAGGGTCCTGACTTAGTTTAGCTTTAGGGTTAGAGTTCTGGTCAGGCTCACGGTCTGGGTCAGAGTTAGGTTTATGGTCAGTGTCAGTGAAAGTATTAGGGTCAGGTTTAGGGTCAGGGCCAGGGTTCAGTTTAGGGTCAGGGCCAGGGTTCTGTTTAGGGTCAAAATTCGGATCAGGGTCAAGTTTTGGCAAAGTTCAGGGTAAGGGTCAGGTCAGATTCAGGGATAAATTCAGGGATAGGTTTAAAGTATGGGTTTGGGGTGAGAATTAGAATTAATTTGAGGATTAGGGTTACACTGGTTTAGGGTCAGGGTCTGCATTAGTTTTATGGGTTAGTTGTAGGGTTAGAATCATTGTTATGTTTTGTGTCATGGTCCATATCAGGGTCAGGGTCAGGGTTACCTTTAGGGTTACAGTTAGGGTCAGAATCACAGTCAGCTTCAGGGTTAGTGTTAGGGTCAGTGTAGGGTCACCGTTAGGGTCAGGTTTAGGTTTATGTTCAGGGTCTGGGTCAGGGTCAGGGTGAAGTTCAGAGCCAGTGTCAGGTTTAGGGTCAGGATCTGGTTTTGGTTTAGGGTCCACGTTCAGCTCAAGGACAGGGTTAGTTTTGGGTCAGTGCTATTGTCAGGGTTAGGTTTAGGGTCAGGATCTGGTGAAGGTCTGGGCCGGGGTCCGGTTTATGGTCAGGGTCAGGATTTGGATTGGGGTCAATATACGGTTCAGTTTCAGGATTAGATTTAGGGGAAAGGTTTGGGTTTGGAGTTAGGATTAGGTTTAGAAGTAGGGTTATGGTTCGGTTAGGGTTAGACAGCCTTAAGGTTAGGGTTAGGTTTTGGGTTAGGGTAGGGTTTAGTTTTATGTTGCCTCAGCATTAGGTTTAGGATCGTGGTTGGCATTAGATCAGGGATAGGGATACCTTAAGGATTGCGGTTAGGGTCGGGAACACAGTCACGGTCAGGGTTAGGGTTAGGGTTAGGGTCAGGCTTAGGACTGTGTCAGGCTTAGGGTTAGGGTTAGGGTTAGGGTTAGGCTTAGGGTACGGGTTAGGGTACGGGTTAGGGTTTGGGTACGGGTTAGGGTTAGGGTACGGGTTAGGGTACGGGTTAGGGTACGGGTTAGGGTACGGGTTAGGGTATGGGTTAGGGTTAGGGTTAGGGTTAGGGTTAGGGTTAGGTTTAGGGTTAGGGTTAGGTTTATGGTCAGGCTCACAGTCAGAGTCAGGGTCAGCGTTTTCAGTTAGTTTTAGGACCGGGTTAATTTTAGGGTTATAGTTAGGTTCAGGGTTAGGGTTAGACATTGTTAGGGGCAGGGTTATCGTTAGGCGTAGTGTAGGGGTCAGGGTTAGGGTTAGGTTCAGGGTTAGGTTTATGGTCAGGCTCACAGTCAGTGTCAGGGTTAGGGTTAGTTTCAGAGTAAGGGTCAGGGTCAGGGATAGGTTTGGTGTCATGTTCAGTGTTATGGTTAGGGTCCAGTTCAGGATTATGGTCATGGTTAGAATAAGGCCTGCTTTATGTTTAGATTCTGGGTTATGATTAGGGTCCTGACTTAGTTTAGCTTTAGGGTTAGAGTTCTGGTCAGGCTCACGGTCTGGGTCAGAGTTAGGTTTATGGTCAGTGTCAGTGAAAGTATTAGGGTCAGGTTTAGGGTCAGGGCCAGGGTTCAGTTTAGGGTCAGGGCCAGGGTTCTGTTTAGGGTCAAAATTCGGATCAGGGTCAAGTTTTGGCAAAGTTCAGGGTAAGGGTCAGGTCAGATTCAGGGATAAATTCAGGGATAGGTTTAAAGTATGGGTTTGGGGTGAGAATTAGAATTAATTTGAGGATTAGGGTTACACTGGTTTAGGGTCAGGGTCTGCATTAGTTTTATGGGTTAGTTGTAGGGTTAGAATCATTGTTATGTTTTGTGTCATGGTCCATATCAGGGTCAGGGTCAGGGTTACCTTTAGGGTTACAGTTAGGGTCAGAATCACAGTCAGCTTCAGGGTTAGTGTTAGGGTCAGTGTAGGGTCACCGTTAGGGTCAGGTTTAGGTTTATGTTCAGGGTCTGGGTCAGGGTCAGGGTGAAGTTCAGAACCAGTGTCAGGTTTATGGTCAGGATCTGGTTTTGGTTTAGGGTCCACGTTCAGCTCAAGGACAGGGTTAGTTTTGGGTCAGTGCTATTGTCAGGGTTAGGTTTAGGGTCAGGATCTGGTGAAGGTCTGGGCCGGGGTCCGGTTTATGGTCAGGGTCAGGATTTGGATTGGGGTCAATATACGGTTCAGTTTCAGGATTAGATTTAGGGGAAAGGTTTGGGTTTGGAGTTAGGATTAGGTTTAGAAGTAGGGTTATGGTTCGGTTAGGGTTAGACAGCCTTAAGGTTAGGGTTAGGTTTTGGGTTAGGGTAGGGTTTAGTTTTATGTTTAGCCTCAGCATTAGGTTTAGGATCGTGGTTGGCATTAGATCAGGGATAGGGTTACCTTAAGGATTGCGGTTAGGGTCGGGAACACAGTCACGGTCAGGGTTAGGGTTACGGTTAGGGTCAGGCTTAGGACTGTGTCAGGCTTAGGGTTAGGGTTAGGGTTAGGCTTAGGGTTAGGGTTAGGCTTAGGGTTAGGGTTAGGGTACGGGTTAGGGTTAGGGTTAGGGTACGGGTTAGGGTACGGGTTAGGGTACGGGTTAGGGTTAGGGTACGGGTTAGGGTACGGGTTAGGGTACGGGTTAGGTTTAGGGTTAGGGTTAGGGTTAGGGTTAGGTTTAGGGTTAGGGTTAGGTTTATGGTCAGGCTCACAGTCAGAGTCAGGGTCAGCGTTTTCAGTTAGTTTTAGGACCGGGTTAATTTTAGGGTTATAGTTAGGTTCAGGGTTAGGGTTAGACATTGTTAGGGGCAGGGTTATCGTTAGGCGTAGTGTAGGGGTCAGGGTTAGGGTTAGGTTCAGGGTTAGGTTTATGGTCAGGCTCACAGTCAGTGTCAGGGTTAGGGTTAGTTTCAGAGTAAGGGTCAGGGTCAGGGATAGGTTTGGTGTCATGTTCAGTGTTATGGTTAGGGTCCAGTTCAGGATTATGGTCATGGTTAGAATAAGGCCTGCTTTATGTTTAGATTCTGGGTTATGATTAGGGTCCTGACTTAGTTTAGCTTTAGGGTTAGAGTTCTGGTCAGGCTCACGGTCTGGGTCAGAGTTAGGTTTATGGTCAGTGTCAGTGAAAGTATTAGGGTCAGGTTTAGGGTCAGGGCCAGGGTTCAGTTTAGGGTCAGGGCCAGGGTTCTGTTTAGGGTCAAAATTCGGATCAGGGTCAAGTTTTGGCAAAGTTCAGGGTAAGGGTCAGGTCAGATTCAGGGATAAATTCAGGGATAGGTTTAAAGTATGGGTTTGGGGTGAGAATTAGAATTAATTTGAGGATTAGGGTTACACTGGTTTAGGGTCAGGGTCTGCATTAGTTTTATGGGTTAGTTGTAGGGTTAGAATCATTGTTATGTTTTGTGTCATGGTCCATATCAGGGTCAGGGTCAGGGTTACCTTTAGGGTTACAGTTAGGGTCAGAATCACAGTCAGCTTCAGGGTTAGTGTTAGGGTCAGTGTAGGGTCACCGTTAGGGTCAGGTTTAGGTTTATGTTCAGGGTCTGGGTCAGGGTCAGGGTGAAGTTCAGAGCCAGTGTCAGGTTTAGGGTCAGGATCTGGTTTTGGTTTAGGGTCCACGTTCAGCTCAAGGACAGGGTTAGTTTTGGGTCAGTGCTATTGTCAGGGTTAGGTTTAGGGTCAGGATCTGGTGAAGGTCTGGGCCGGGGTCCGGTTTATGGTCAGGGTCAGGATTTGGATTGGGGTCAATATACGGTTCAGTTTCAGGATTAGATTTAGGGGAAAGGTTTGGGTTTGGAGTTAGGATTAGGTTTAGAAGTAGGGTTATGGTTCGGTTAGGGTTAGACAGCCTTAAGGTTAGGGTTAGGTTTTGGGTTAGAGTAGGGTTTAGTTTTATATTTAGCCTCAGCATTAGGTTTAGGATCGTGGTTGGCATTAGATCAGGGATAGGGTTACCTTAAGGATTGCGGTTAGGGTCGGGAACACAGTCACGGTCAGGGTTAGGGTTAGGGTTAGGGTCAGGCTTAGGACTGTGTCAGGCTTAGGGTTAGGGTTAGGCTTAGGGTTAGGGTTAGGGTTAGGGTTAGGGTTAGGGTTAGGGTACGGGTTAGGGTTAGGGTACGGGTTAGGGTTAGGGTACGGGTTAGGGTACGGGTTAGGGTTAGGGTACGGGTTAGGGTACGGGTTAGGGTACGGGTTAGGTTTAGGGTTAGGGTTAGGGTTAGGGTTAGGGTTGGGTTTAGGTTTAGGGTTAGGTTTATGGTCAGGCTCACAGTCAGAGTCAGGGTCAGCGTTTTCAGTTAGTTTTAGGACCGGGTTAATTTTAGGGTTATAGTTAGGTTCAGGGTTAGGGTTAGACATTGTTAGGGGCAGGGTTATCGTTAGGCGTAGTGTAGGTGTCAGGGTTAGGGTTAGGTTCAGGGTTAGGTTTATGGTCAGGCTCACAGTCAGTGTCAGGGTTAGGGTTAGTTTCAGAGTAAGGGTCAGGGTCAGGGATAGGTTTGGTGTCATGTTCAGTGTTATGGTTAGGGTCCAGTTCAGGATTATGGTCATGGTTAGAATAAGGCCTGCTTTATGTTTAGATTCTGGGTTATGATTAGGGTCCTGACTTAGTTTAGCTTTAGGGTTAGAGTTCTGGTCAGGCTCACGGTCTGGGTCAGAGTTAGGTTTATGGTCAGTGTCAGTGAAAGTATTAGGGTCAGGTAAGGGTCAGGGCCAGGGTTCAGTTTAGGGTCAGGGCCAGGGTTCTGTTTAGGGTCAAAATTCGGATCAGGGTCAAGTTTTGGCAAAGTTCAGGGTAAGGGTCAGGTCAGATTCAGGGATAAATTCAGGGATAGGTTTAAAGTATGGGTTTGGGGTGAGAATTAGAATTAATTTGAGGATTAGGGTTACACTGGTTTAGGGTCAGGGTCTGCATTAGTTTTATGGGTTAGTTGTAGGGTTAGAATCATTGTTATGTTTTGTGTCATGGTCCATATCAGGGTCAGGGTCAGGGTTACCTTTAGGGTTACAGTTAGGGTCAGAATCACAGTCAGCTTCAGGGTTAGTGTTAGGGTCAGTGTAGGGTCACCGTTAGGGTCAGGTTTAGGTTTATGTTCAGGGTCTGGGTCAGGGTCAGGGTGAAGTTCAGAGCCAGTGTCAGGTTTAGGGTCAGGATCTGGTTTTGGTTTAGGGTCCACGTTCAGCTCAAGGACAGGGTTAGTTTTGGGTCAGTGCTATTGTCAGGGTTAGGTTTAGGGTCAGGATCTGGTGAAGGTCTGGGCCGGGGTCCGGTTTATGGTCAGGGTCAGGATTTGGATTGGGGTCAATATACGGTTCAGTTTCAGGATTAGATTTAGGGGAAAGGTTTGGGTTTGGAGTTAGGATTAGGTTTAGAAGTAGGGTTATGGTTCGGTTAGGGTTAGACAGCCTTAAGGTTAGGGTTAGGTTTTGGGTTAGGGTAGGGTTTAGTTTTATGTTTAGCCTCAGCATTAGGTTTAGGATCGTGGTTGGCATTAGATCAGGGATAGGGTTACCTTAAGGATTGCGGTTAGGGTCGGGAACACAGTCACGGTCAGGGTTAGGGTTAGGGTTAGGGTCAGGCTTAGGACTGTGTCAGGCTTAGGGTTAGGGTTAGGGTTAGGGTTAGGCTTAGGGTTAGGGTTAGGGTACGGGTTAGGGTTTGGGTACGGGTTAGGGTTAGGGTACGGGTTAGGGTACGGGTTAGGGTACGGGTTAGGGTACGGGTTAGGGTATGGGTTAGGGTTAGGGTTAGGGTTAGGGTTAGGGTTAGGTTTAGGGTTAGGGTTAGGTTTATGGTCAGGCTCACAGTCAGAGTCAGGGTCAGCGTTTTCAGTTAGTTTTAGGACCGGGTTAATTTTAGGGTTATAGTTAGGTTCAGGGTTAGGGTTAGACATTGTTAGGGGCAGGGTTATCGTTAGGCGTAGTGTAGGGGTCAGGGTTAGGGTTAGGTTCAGGGTTAGGTTTATGGTCAGGCTCACAGTCAGTGTCAGGGTTAGGGTTAGTTTCAGAGTAAGGGTCAGGGTCAGGGATAGGTTTGGTGTCATGTTCAGTGTTATGGTTAGGGTCCAGTTCAGGATTATGGTCATGGTTAGAATAAGGCCTGCTTTATGTTTAGATTCTGGGTTATGATTAGGGTCCTGACTTAGTTTAGCTTTAGGGTTAGAGTTCTGGTCAGGCTCACGGTCTGGGTCAGAGTTAGGTTTATGGTCAGTGTCAGTGAAAGTATTAGGGTCAGGTTTAGGGTCAGGGCCAGGGTTCAGTTTAGGGTCAGGGCCAGGGTTCTGTTTAGGGTCAAAATTCGGATCAGGGTCAAGTTTTGGCAAAGTTCAGGGTAAGGGTCAGGTCAGATTCAGGGATAAATTCAGGGATAGGTTTAAAGTATGGGTTTGGGGTGAGAATTAGAATTAATTTGAGGATTAGGGTTACACTGGTTTAGGGTCAGGGTCTGCATTAGTTTTATGGGTTAGTTGTAGGGTTAGAATCATTGTTATGTTTTGTGTCATGGTCCATATCAGGGTCAGGGTCAGGGTTACCTTTAGGGTTACAGTTAGGGTCAGAATCACAGTCAGCTTCAGGGTTAGTGTTAGGGTCAGTGTAGGGTCACCGTTAGGGTCAGGTTTAGGTTTATGTTCAGGGTCTGGGTCAGGGTCAGGGTGAAGTTCAGAGCCAGTGTCAGGTTTAGGGTCAGGATCTGGTTTTGGTTTAGGGTCCACGTTCAGCTCAAGGACAGGGTTAGTTTTGGGTCAGTGCTATTGTCAGGGTTAGGTTTAGGGTCAGGATCTGGTGAAGGTCTGGGCCGGGGTCCGGTTTATGGTCAGGGTCAGGATTTGGATTGGGGTCAATATACGGTTCAGTTTCAGGATTAGATTTAGGGGAAAGGTTTGGGTTTGGAGTTAGGATTAGGTTTAGAAGTAGGGTTATGGTTCGGTTAGGGTTAGACAGCCTTAAGGTTAGGGTTAGGTTTTGGGTTAGGGTAGGGTTTAGTTTTATGTTTAGCCTCAGCATTAGGTTTAGGATCGTGGTTGGCATTAGATCAGGGATAGGGTTACCTTAAGGATTGCGGTTAGGGTCGGGAACACAGTCACGGTCAGGGTTAGGGTTAGGGTTAGGGTCAGGCTTAGGACTGTGTCAGGCTTAGGGTTAGGGTTAGGGTTAGGGTTAGGGTACGGGTTAGGGTACGGGTTAGGGTTAGGGTTAGGGTACGGGTTAGGGTATGGGTTAGGGTTAGGGTTAGGGTTAGGGTTAGTTTTAGGGTTAGGGTTAGGTTTATGGTCAGGCTCACAGTCAGAGTCAGGGTCAGCGTTTTCAGTTAGTTTTAGGACCGGGTTAATTTTAGGGTTATAGTTAGGTTCAGGGTTAGGGTTAGACATTGTTAGGGGCAGGGTTATCGTTAGGCGTAGTGTAGGGGTCAGGGTTAGGGTTAGGTTCAGGGTTAGGTTTATGGTCAGGCTCACAGTCAGTGTCAGGGTTAGGGTTAGTTTCAGAGTAAGGGTCAGGGTCAGGGATAGGTTTGGTGTCATGTTCAGTGTTATGGTTAGGGTCCAGTTCAGGATTATGGTCATGGTTAGAATAAGGCCTGCTTTATGTTTAGATTCTGGGTTATGATTAGGGTCCTGACTTAGTTTAGCTTTAGGGTTAGAGTTCTGGTCAGGCTCACGGTCTGGGTCAGAGTTAGGTTTATGGTCAGTGTCAGTGAAAGTATTAGGGTCAGGTTTAGGGTCAGGGCCAGGGTTCAGTTTAGGGTCAGGGCCAGGGTTCTGTTTAGGGTCAAAATTCGGATCAGGGTCAAGTTTTGGCAAAGTTCAGGGTAAGGGTCAGGTCAGATTCAGGGATAAATTCAGGGATAGGTTTAAAGTATGGGTTTGGGGTGAGAATTAGAATTAATTTGAGGATTAGGGTTACACTGGTTTAGGGTCAGGGTCTGCATTAGTTTTATGGGTTAGTTGTAGGGTTAGAATCATTGTTATGTTTTGTGTCATGGTCCATATCAGGGTCAGGGTCAGGGTTACCTTTAGGGTTACAGTTAGGGTCAGAATCACAGTCAGCTTCAGGGTTAGTGTTAGGGTCAGTGTAGGGTCACCGTTAGGGTCAGGTTTAGGTTTATGTTCAGGGTCTGGGTCAGGGTCAGGGTGAAGTTCAGAGCCAGTGTCAGGTTTAGGGTCAGGATCTGGTTTTGGTTTAGGGTCCACGTTCAGCTCAAGGACAGGGTTAGTTTTGGGTCAGTGCTATTGTCAGGGTTAGGTTTAGGGTCAGGATCTGGTGAAGGTCTGGGCCGGGGTCCGGTTTATGGTCAGGGTCAGGATTTGGATTGGGGTCAATATACGGTTCAGTTTCAGGATTAGATTTAGGGGAAAGGTTTGGGTTTGGAGTTAGGATTAGGTTTAGAAGTAGGGTTATGGTTCGGTTAGGGTTAGACAGCCTTAAGGTTAGGGTTAGGTTTTGGGTTAGGGTAGGGTTTAGTTTTATGTTTAGCCTCAGCATTAGGTTTAGGATCGTGGTTGGCATTAGATCAGGGATAGGGTTACCTTAAGGATTGCGGTTAGGGTCGGGAACACAGTCACGGTCAGGGTTAGGGTTAGGGTTAGGGTCAGGCTTAGGACTGTGTCAGGCTTAGGGTTAGGGTTAGGGTTAGGCTTAGGGTTAGGGTTAGGTTTAGGGTTAGGGTTAGGGTTAGGGTATGGGTTAGGGTTAGGGTACGGGTTAGGGTTAGGGTACGGGTTAGGGTACGGGTTAGGGTTAGGGTACGGGTTAGGGTACGGGTTAGGGTACGGGTTAGGTTTAGGGTTAGGGTTAGGGTTAGGGTTAGGGTTAGGTTTAGGGTTAGGGTTAGGTTTATGGTCAGGCTCACATCAGAGTCAGGGTCAGCGTTTTCAGTTAGTTTTAGGACCGGGTTAATTTTAGGGTTATAGTTAGGTTCAGGGTTAGGGTTAGACATTGTTAGGGGCAGGGTTATCGTTAGGCGTAGTGTAGGGGTCAGGGTTAGGGTTAGGTTCAGGGTTAGGTTTATGGTCAGGCTCACAGTCAGTGTCAGGGTTAGGGTTAGTTTCAGAGTAAGGGTCAGGGTCAGGGATAGGTTTGGTGTCATGTTCAGTGTTATGGTTAGGGTCCAGTTCAGGATTATGGTCATGGTTAGAATAAGGCCTGCTTTATGTTTAGATTCTGGGTTATGATTAGGGTCCTGACTTAGTTTAGCTTTAGGGTTAGAGTTCTGGTCAGGCTCACGGTCTGGGTCAGAGTTAGGTTTATGGTCAGTGTCAGTGAAAGTATTAGGGTCAGGTTTAGGGTCAGGGCCAGGGTTCAGTTTAGGGTCAGGGCCAGGGTTCTGTTTAGGGTCAAAATTCGGATCAGGGTCAAGTTTTGGCAAAGTTCAGGGTAAGGGTCAGGTCAGATTCAGGGATAAATTCAGGGATAGGTTTAAAGTATGGGTTTGGGGTGAGAATTAGAATTAATTTGAGGATTAGGGTTACACTGGTTTAGGGTCAGGGTCTGCATTAGTTTTATGGGTTAGTTGTAGGGTTAGAATCATTGTTATGTTTTGTGTCATGGTCCATATCAGGGTCAGGGTCAGGGTTACCTTTAGGGTTACAGTTAGGGTCAGAATCACAGTCAGCTTCAGGGTTAGTGTTAGGGTCAGTGTAGGGTCACCGTTAGGGTCAGGTTTAGGTTTATGTTCAGGGTCTGGGTCAGGGTCAGGGTGAAGTTCAGAGCCAGTGTCAGGTTTAGGGTCAGGATCTGGTTTTGGTTTAGGGTCCACGTTCAGCTCAAGGACAGGGTTAGTTTTGGGTCAGTGCTATTGTCAGGGTTAGGTTTAGGGTCAGGATCTGGTGAAGGTCTGGGCCGGGGTCCGGTTTATGGTCAGGGTCAGGATTTGGATTGGGGTCAATATACGGTTCAGTTTCAGGATTAGATTTAGGGGAAAGGTTTGGGTTTGGAGTTAGGATTAGGTTTAGAAGTAGGGTTATGGTTCGGTTAGGGTTAGACAGCCTTAAGGTTAGGGTTAGGTTTTGGGTTATGGTAGGGTTTAGTTTTATGTTTAGCCTCAGCATTAGGTTTAGGATCGTGGTTGGCATTAGATCAGGGATAGGGTTACCTTAAGGATTGCGGTTAGGGTCGGGAACACAGTCACGGTCAGGGTTAGGGTTAGGGTTAGGGTCAGGCTTAGGACTGTGTCAGGCTTAGGGTTAGGGTTAGGGTTAGGGTTAGGCT
>NW_025334879.1:0-182500 GCF_020171115.1 Neogale vison
GGTTAGGGTACGGGTTAGGGTTAGGGTACGGGTTAGGGTACGGGTTAGGTTTAGGGTACGGGTTAGGGTACGGGTTAGGGTACGGGTTAGGGTTAGGGTTAGGGTTAGGGTTAGGGTTAGGTTTTAGGGTTAGGGTTAGGTTTATGATCAGGCTCACAGTCAGAGTCAGGGTCAGCGTTTTCAGTTAGTTTTAGGACCGGGTTAATTTTAGGGTTATAGTTAGGTTCAGGGTTAGGGTTAGACATTGTTAGGGGCAGGGTTATCGTTAGGCGTAGTGTAGGTGTCAGGGGTTAGGGTTAGGTTCAGGGTTAGGTTTATGGTCAGGCTCACAGTCAGTGTCAGGGGTTAGGGTTAGTTTCAGAGTAAGGGTCAGGGTCAGGGATAGGTTTGGTGTCATGTTCAGTGTTATGGTTAGGGTCCAGTTCAGGATTATGGTCATGGTTAGAATAAGGCCTGCTTTATGTTTAGATTCTGGGTTATGATTAGGGTCCTGACTTAGTTTAGCTTTAGGGTTAGAGTTCTGGTCAGGCTCACGGTCTGGGTCAGAGTTAGGTTTATGGTCAGTGTCAGTGAAAGTATTAGGGTCAGGTTTAGGGTCAGGGCCAGGGTTCAGTTTAGGGTCAGGGCCAGGGTTCTGTTTAGGGTCAAAATTCGGATCAGGGTCAAGTTTTGGCAAAGTTCAGGGTAAGGGTCAGGTCAGATTCAGGGATAAATTCAGGGATAGGTTTTAAAGTATGGGTTTGGGGTGAGAATTAGAATTAATTTGAGGATTAGGGTTACACTGGTTTAGGGTCAGGGTCTGCATTAGTTTTATGGGTTAGTTGTAGGGTTAGAATCATTGTTATGTTTTGTGTCATGGTCCATATCAGGGGTCAGGGTCAGGGTTACCTTTAGGGTTACAGTTAGGGTCAGAATCACAGTCAGCTTCAGGGTTAGTGTTAGGGTCAGTGTAGGGTCACCGTTAGGGTCAGGTTTAGGTTTATGTTCAGGGTCTGGGTCAGGGTCAGGGTGAAGTTCAGAGCCAGTGTCAGGTTTAGGGTCAGGATCTGGTTTTGGTTTAGGGTCCACGTTCAGCTCAAGGACAGGGTTAGTTTGGGTCAGTGCTATTGTCAGGGTTAGGTTTAGGGTCAGGATCTGGTGAAGGTCTGGGCCGGGGTCCGGTTTATGGTCAGGGTCAGGATTTGGATTGGGGTCAATATACGGTTCAGTTTCAGGATTAGATTTAGGGGAAAGGTTTGGGTTTGGAGTTAGGATTAGGTTTAGAAGTAGGGTTATGGTTCGGTTAGGGTTAGACAGCCTTAAGGTTAGGGTTAGGTTTTGGGTTAGGGGTAGGGGTTTAGTTTTATGTTTAGCCTCAGCATTAGGTTTAGGATCGTGGTTGGCATTAGATCAGGGATAGGGTTACCTTAAGGATTGCGGTTAGGGTCGGGAACACAGTCACGGTCAGGGTTAGGGTTAGGGTTAGGGGTCAGGCTTAGGACTGTGTCAGGCTTAGGGTTAGGGTTAGGGTTAGGCTTAGGGTTAGGGTTAGGGTTAGGGTTAGGGTTAGGGTACGGGTTAGGGTTAGGGGTTAGGGTTAGGGTACGGGTTAGGGGTTAGGGGTACGGTTAGGGGTTAGGGTACGGGTTAGGGTACGGGTTAGGGTTAGGGTACGGGTTAGGGTTAGGGTACGGGTTAGGGTTAGGGTACGGGTTAGGGTACGGGTTAGGGTACGGGTTAGGGTACGGGTTAGAGTTAGGGTTAGGGTACGGGTTTAGGGTTAGGGTACGGGTTAGGGTACGGGTTAGGGCACGGGTTAGGGTTAGGGTTAGGATTAGGGTTAGGGTTAGGTTTTAGGGTTAGGGTTAGGTTTATGGTCAGGCTCACAGTCAGAGTCAGGGTCAGCGTTTTCAGTTAGTTTTTAGGACCGGGTTAATTTTAGGGTTATAGTTAGGTTCAGGGTTAGGGTTAGACATTGTTAGGGGCAGGGTTATCGTTAGGCGTAGTGTAGGGGTCAGGGTTAGGGTTAGGTTCAGGGTTAGGTTTATGGTCAGGCTCACAGTCAGTGTCAGGGTTAGGGTTAGTTTCAGAGTAAGGGTCAGGGTCAGGGATAGGTTTGGTGTCATGTTCAGTGTTATGGTTAGGGTCCAGTTCAGGATTATGGTCATGGTTAGAATAAGGCCTGCTTTATGTTTAGATTCTGGGTTATGATTAGGGTCCTGACTTAGTTCAGCTTTAGGGTTAGAGTTCTGGTCAGGCTCACGGTCTGGGTCAGAGTTAGGTTTATGGTCAGTGTCAGTGAAAGTATTAGGGTCAGGTTTAGGGTCAGGGCCCAGGTTCAGTTTAGGGTCAGGGCCAGGGTTCTGTTTAGGGTCAAAATTCGGATCAGGGTCAAGTTTTGGCAAAGTTCAGGGTAAGGGTCAGGTCAGATTCAGGGATAAATTCAGGGATAGGTTTAAAGTATGGGTTTGGGGTGAGAATTAGAATTAATTTGAGGATTAGGGGTTACACTGGTTTAGGGTCAGGGTCTGCATTAGTTTTATGGGTTAGTTGTAGGGTTAGAATCATTGTTATGTTTTGTGTCATGGTCCATATCAGGGTCAGGGTCAGGGTTACCTTTAGGGTTACAGTTAGGGTCAGAATCACAGTCAGCTTCAGGGTTAGTGTTAGGGTCAGTGTAGGGTCACCGTTAGGTCAGGTTTAGGTTTATGATCAGGGTCTGGGTCAGGGTCAGGGTTGAAGTTCAGAGCCAGTGTCAGGTTTAGGGTCAGGATCTGGTTTTGGTGTTAGGGTCCACGTTCAGCTCAAGGACAGGGTTAGTTTTGGGTCAGTGCTATTGTCAGGGTTAGGTTTAGGGTCAGGATCTGGTGAAGGTCTGGGCCGGGGTCCGGTTTATGGTCAGGGTCAGGATTTGGATTGGGGGCAATATACGGTTCAGTTTCAGGATTAGATTTAGGGGAAAGGTTTGGGTTTGGAGTTAGGATTAGGTTTAGAAGTAGGGTTATGGTTCGGTTAGGTTTAGACAGCCTTAAGGTTAGGGGTTAGGTTTTGGGTTAGGGGTAGGGTTTAGTTTTATGTTTAGCCTCAGCATTAGGTTTAGGATCGTGGTTGGCATTAGATCAGGGATAGGGTTACCTTAAGGATTGCGGTTAGGGTCGGGAACACAGTCACGGTCAGGGTTAGGGTTAGGGTTAGGGTCAGGCTTAGGACTGTGTCAGGCTTAGGGTTAGGGTTAGGGGTTAGGCTTAGGCTTAGGGTTAGGGTAGGGGTTAGGGTTAGGGTACGGGTTTAGGGTTAGGGTTAGGGGTACGGGTTAGGGTTAGGGTACGGGTTAGGGTTAGGGTACGGGTTAGGGTACGGGTTAGGGTTAGGGTACGGTTTAGGGTACGGGTTAGGGTACGGGTTAGGGTTAGGGTTAGGGGTTAGGGTACGGGTTAGGGTACGGGTTACGGTACGGGTTAGGGTTAGGGTTAGGGTTAGGGTTAGGGTTAGGTTTAGGGTTAGGGTTAGGTTTATGGTCAGGCTCACAGTCAGAGTCAGGGTCAGCGTTTTCAGTTAGTTTTAGGACCGGGTTAATTTTAGGGTTATAGTTAGGTTCAGGGTTAGGGTTAGACATTGTTAGGGGCAGGGTTATCGTTAGGCGTAGTGTAGGGGTCAGGGTTAGGGTTAGGTTCAGGGTTAGGTTTATGGTCAGGCTCACAGTCAGTGTCAGGGTTAGGGTTAGTTTCAGAGTAAGGGTCAGGGTCAGGGGATAGGTTTGGTGTCATGTTCAGTGTTATGGTTAGGGTCCAGTTCAGGATTATGGTCATGGTTAGAATAAGGCCTGCTTTATGTTTAGATTCTGGGTTATGATTAGGGTCCTGACTTAGTTTAGCTTTAGGGTTAGAGTTCTGGTCAGGCTCACGGTCTGGGGTCAGAGTTAGGTTTATGGTCAGTGTCAGTGAAAGTATTAGGGTCAGGTTTAGGGTCAGGGCCAGGGTTCAGTTTAGGGGTCAGGGGCCAGGGTTCTGTTTAGGGTCAAAATTCGGATCAGGGTCAAGTTTTGGCAAAGTTCAGGGTAAGGGTCAGGTCAGATTCAGGGAGTAAATTCAGGGATAGGGTTTAAAGTATGGGTTTGGGGTGAGAATTAGAATTAATTTGAGGATTAGGGTTACACTGGTTTAGGGTCAGGGTCTGCATTAGTTTTATGGGTTAGTTGTAGGGTTAGAATCATTGTTATGTTTTGTGTCATGGTCCATATCAGGGTCAGGGTCAGGGTTACCTTTAGGGTTACAGTTAGGGTCAGAATCACAGTCAGCTTCAGGGTTAGTGTTAGGGTCAGTGTAGGGTCACCGTTAGGGTCAGGTTTAGGTTTATGTTCAGGGTCTGGGTCAGGGGTCAGGGTGAAGTTCAGAGCCAGTGTCAGGTTTAGGGTCAGGATCTGGTTTTGGTTAGGGTCCACGTTCAGCTCAAGGACAGGGTTAGTTTTGGGTCAGTGCTATTGTCAGGGTTAGGTTTAGGGTCAGGATCTGGTGAAGGTCTGGGCCGGGGTCCGGTTTATGGTCAGGGTCAGGATTTGGATTGGGGTCAATATACGGTTCAGTTTCAGGATTAGATTTAGGGGAAAAGGTTTGGGTTTGGAGTTAGGATTAGGTTTAGAAGTATGGTTATGGTTCGGTTAGGGGTTAGACAGCCTTAAGGTTAGGGTTAGGTTTTGGGTTAGGGTAGGGTTTAGTTTTATGTTTAGCCTCAGCATTAGGTTTAGGATCGTGGTTGGCATTAGATCAGGGATAGGGTTACCTTATGGATTGCGGTTAGGGTCGGGAACACAGTCACGGTCAGGGTTAGGGTTAGGGTTTAGGGTCAGGCTTAGGACTGTGTCAGGCTTAGGGGGTTAGGGTTAGGGTTAGGGTTAGGCTCTTAGTGTTTATTTAGGGTTAGGGTACTATGATGGTGTTAGGTTTAGGGTTAGGGTACGGGTTAGGGTTAGGGTTAGGGGGTTAGGGGTTAGGGTAACGGGTTAGGGTTCGGGTACGGGGTTAGGGTACGGGTTAGGGTTAGGGTACGGGTTAGGGTACGGGTTAGGGTACGGGTTAGGGTACGGGTTTAGGGTACGGGTTAGGGTACGGTGTTAGGGTTACGGGTTAGAGTTAGGGTTAGGGTACGGGTATAGTGTTAGGGTACGGGTTAGGGTACGGGTTAGGGCACAGGTTAGGGTTAGGGTTAGGGTGTAGGGTTAGGTTTAGGGGTTAGGGTTAGGTTTATGGTCAGGCTCACAGTCAGAGTCAGGGGTCAGCGTTTTCAGTTAGTTTTAGGACCTGGGTTAATTTTAGGGTTATAGTTAGGTTCAGGGTTAGGGTTTAGACATTGTTAGGGGCAGGGTTATCGTTAGAGCGTAGTGTAGGGGTCAGGGTTAGGGTTAGGTTCAGGGTTAGGTTTATGGTCAGGGCTCACAGTCAGTGTCAGGGTTAGGGTTAGTTTCAGAGTAAGGGTCAGGGTCAGGGATAGGTTTTGGTGTCATGTTCAGTGTTATGGTTAGGGTCCAGTTCAGGATTATGGTCATGGTTAGAATAAGGCCTGCTTTATGTTTTAGATTCTGGGTTATGATTAGGGTCCTGACTTAGTTCAGCTTTAGGGTTTAGAGTTCTGGTCAGGCTCACGGTCTGGGTCAGAGTTAGGTTTATGGTCAGTGTCAGTGAAAGTATTAGGGTCAGGTTTAGGGTCAGGGCCAGGGTTCAGTTTAGGGTCAGGGCCAGGGTTCTGTATAGGGTCAAAATTCGGATCAGGGTCAAGTTTTGGCAAAGTTCAGGGTAAGGGTCAGGTCAGATTCAGGGATAAATTCAGGGATAGGTTTAAAGTATGGGGTTGGGGGTGAGAATTAGAATTAATTTGAGGATTAGGGTTACACTGGTTTAGGGTCAGGGTCTGCATTAGTTTTATGGGTTAGTTGTAGGGTTAGAATCATTGTTATGTTTTGTGTCATGGTCCATAATCAGGGTCAGGGTCAGGGTTACCTTTAGGGTTACAGTTAGGGTCAGAATCACAGTCAGCTTCAGGGTTAGTGTTAGGGTCAGTGTAGGGTCACCGTTAGGGTCAGGTTTAGGTTTATGTTCAGGGTCTGGGTCAGGGTCAGGGTGAAGTTCAGAGCCAGTGTCAGGTTTAGGGTCAGGATCTGGTTTTGGTTTAGGGTCCACGTTCAGCTCAAGGACAGGGTTAGTTTTGGGGTCAGTGCTATTGTCAGGGTTAGGTTTAGGGTCAGTGATCTGGTGAAGGTCTGGGCCGGGGTCCGGTTTATGGTCAGGGTCAGGATTTGGATTGGGGTCAATATACGGTTCAGTTTCAGGATTAGATTTAGGGGAAAGGTTTGGGTTTGGAGTTAGGATTAGGTTTAGAAGTAGGGTTATGGTTCGGTTAGGGTTAGACAGCCTTAAGGTTAGGGTTAGGTTTTGGGTTAGGGTAGGGTTTAGTTTTATGTTTAGCCTCAGCATTAGGTTTAGGATCGTGGTTGGCATTAGATCAGGGATAGGGTTACCTTAAGGATTGCGGTTGATGGGTCGGGGAACACAGTCACGGTCCAGGGTTAGGGTTAGGGTTAGGGTCAGGCTTAGGACTGTGTCAGGCTTAGGGTTATGGGTTAGGGTTAGGGTTAGGCTTAGGGTTAGGGGTAGGGTTAGGGTTAGGTGAGGGTACGGGTTTAGGGTTAGGGTTAGGGTACGGGTTAGGGTTAGGGTACGGGTTAGGGTTAGGGTACGGGGTTAGGGTACGGGTTAGGGTTTAGGGTACGGGGTTAGGGTACGGGTTAGGTTTAGGGTACGGGTTAGGGTACGGGTTAGGGTACGGGTTAGGGTTAGGGTTAGGGTTAGGGTTTAGGGTTAGGTTTAGGGTTAGGGTTAGGTTTATGATCAGGCTCACAGTCAGAGTCAGTGTCAGCGTTTTCAGTTAGTTTTAGGACCGGGTTAATTTTAGGGTTATAGTTAGGTTCAGGGTGGGGTTTGTTTAGGGTTAGACATTGTTAGGGGCAGGGTTATCGTTAGGCGTAAGTGTAGGGGTCAGGGTTAGGGTTAGGTTCAGGGTTAGGTTTATGGTCAGGCTCACAGTCAGTGTCAGGGTTAGGGTTAGTTTCAGAGTAAGGGTCAGGGTCAGGGATAGGTTTGGTGTCATGTTCAGTGTTATGGTTAGGGTCCAGTTCAGGATTATGGTCATGGTTAGAATAAGGGCCTGCTTTATGTTTTTATGTTTAGATTCTGGGTTATGATTAGGGTCCTGACTTAGTTTAGCTTTAGGGTTAGAGTTCTGGTCAGGCTCACGGTCTGGGTCAGAGTTAGGTTTATGGTCAGTGTCAGTGAAAGTATTAGGGTCAGGTTTAGGGTCAGGGCCAGGGTTCAGTTTAGGGTCAGGGCCAGGGTTCTGTTTAGGGTCAAAATTCGGATCAGGGTCAAGTTTTGGCAAAGTTCAGGGTAAGGGTCAGGTCAGATTCAGGGATAAATTCAGGGATAGGTTTAAAGTATGGGTTTGGGGTGAGAATTAGAATTAATTTGAGGATTAGGGTTACACTGGTTTAGGGTCAGGGTCTGCATTAGTTTTATGGGTTAGTTGTAGGGTTAGAATCATTGTTATGTTTTGTGTCATGGTCCATATCAGGGTCAGGGTCAGGGTTACCTTTAGGGTTACAGTTAGGTTCAGAATCACAGTCAGCTTCAGGGTTAGTGTTAGGGTCAGTGTAGGGTCACCGTTAGGGTCAGGTTTAGGTTTATGTTCAGGGTCTGGGTCAGGGTCAGGGTGAAGTTCAGAGCCAGTGTCAGGTTTAGGGTCAGGATCTGGTTTTGGTTTAGGGTCCACGTTCAGCTCAAGGACAGGGTTAGTTTTGGGTCAGTGCTATTGTCAGGGTTAGGTTTAGGGTCAGGATCTGGTGAAGGTCTGGGCCGGGGTCCGGTTTATGGTCAGGGTCAGGATTTGGATTGGGGTCAATATACGGTTCAGTTTCAGGATTAGATTTAGGGGAAAGGTTTGGGTTTGGAGTTAGGATTAGGTTTAGAAGTAGGGTTATGGTTCGGTTAGGGTTAGACAGCCTTAAGGTTAGGGTTAGGTTTTGGGTTAGGGTAGGGTTTAGTTTTATGTTTAGCCTCAGCATTAGGTTTAGGATCGTGGTTGGCATTAGATCAGGGATAGGGTTACCTTAAGGATTGCGGTTAGGGTCGGGAACACAGTCACGGTCAGGGTTAGGGTTAGGGTTAGGGTCAGGCTTAGGACTGTGTCAGGCTTAGGGTTAGGGTTAGGGTTAGGGTTAGGCTTAGGGTTAGGGTTAGGGTACGGGTTAGGGTTAGGGTTAGGGTTAGGGTACGGGTTAGGGTTAGGGTACGGGTTAGGGTTAGGGTACGGGTTAGGGTACGGGTTAGGGTTAGGGTACGGGTTAGGGTACGGGTTAGGGTACGGGTTAGGGTTAGGGTTAGGGTTAGGGTTAGGTTTAGGGTTAGGGTTAGGTTTATGTTCAGGCTCACAGTCAGAGTCAGGGTCAGCGTTTTCAGTTAGTTTTAGGACCGGGTTAATTTTAGGGTTATAGTTAGGTTCAGGGTTAGGGTTAGACATTGTTAGGGGCAGGGTTATCGTTAGGCGTAGTGTAGGGGTCAGGGTTAGGGTTAGGTTCAGGGTTAGGTTTATGGTCAGGCTCACAGTCAGTGTCAGGGTTAGGGTTAGTTTCAGAGTAAGGGTCAGGGTCAGGGATAGGTTTGGTGTCATGTTCAGTGTTATGGTTAGGGTCCAGTTCAGGATTATGGTCATGGTTAGAATAAGGCCTGCTTTATGTTTAGATTCTGGGTTATGATTAGGGTCCTGACTTAGTTTAGCTTTAGGGTTAGAGTTCTGGTCAGGCTCACCGTCTGGGTCAGAGTTAGGTTTATGGTCAGTGTCAGTGAAAGTATTAGGGTCAGGTTTAGGGTCAGGGCCAGGGTTCAGTTTAGGGTCAGGGCCAGGGTTCTGTTTAGGGTCAAAATTCGGATCAGGGTCAAGTTTTGGCAAAGTTCAGGGTAAGGGTCAGGTCAGATTCAGGGATAAATTCAGGGATAGGTTTAAAGTATGGGTTTGGGGTGAGAATTAGAATTAATTTGAGGATTAGGGTTACACTGGTTTAGGGTCAGGGTCTGCATTAGTTTTATGGGTTAGTTGTAGGGTTAGAATCATTGTTATGTTTTGTGTCATGGTCCATATCAGGGTCAGGGTCAGGGTTACCTTTAGGGTTACAGTTAGGGTCAGAATCACAGTCAGCTTCAGGGTTAGTGTTAGGGTCAGTGTAGGGTCACCGTTAGGGTCAGGTTTAGGTTTATGTTCAGGGTCTGGGTCAGGGTCAGGGTGAAGTTCAGAGCCAGTGTCAGGTTTAGGGTCAGGATCTGGTTTTGGTTTAGGGTCCACGTTCAGCTCAAGGACAGGGTTAGTTTTGGGTCAGTGCTATTGTCAGGGTTAGGTTTAGGGTCAGGATCTGGTGAAGGTCTGGGCCGGGGTCCGGTTTATGGTCAGGGTCAGGATTTGGATTGGGGTCAATATACGGTTCAGTTTCAGGATTAGATTTAGGGGAAAGGTTTGGGTTTGGAGTTAGGATTAGGTTTAGAAGTAGGGTTATGGTTCGGTTAGGGTTAGACAGCCTTAAGGTTAGGGTTAGGTTTTGGGTTAGGGTAGGGTTTAGTTTTATGTTTAGCCTCAGCATTAGGTTTAGGATCGTGGTTGGCATTAGATCAGGGATAGGGTTACCTTAAGGATTGCGGTTAGGGTCGGGAACACAGTCACGGTCAGGGTTAGGGTTAGGGTTAGGGTCAGGCTTAGGACTGTGTCAGGCTTAGGGTTAGGGTTAGGGTTAGGCTTAGGGTTAGGGTTAGGGTTAGGGTTAGGGTTAGGGTACGGGTTAGGGTTAGGGTTAGGGTTAGGGTACGGGTTAGGGTTAGGGTACGGGTTAGGGTTAGGGTACGGGTTAGGGTACGGGTTAGGGTTAGGGTACGGGTTAGGGTTAGGGTACGGGTTAGGGTTAGGGTACGGGTTAGGGTACGGGTTAGGGTACGGGTTAGGGTACGGGTTAGAGTTAGGGTTAGGGTACGGGTTAGGGTTAGGGTACGGGTTAGGGTACGGGTTAGGGCACGGGTTAGGGTTAGGGTTAGGATTAGGGTTAGGGTTAGGTTTAGGGTTAGGGTTAGGTTTATGGTCAGGCTCACAGTCAGAGTCAGGGTCAGCGTTTTCAGTTAGTTTTAGGACCGGGTTAATTTTAGGGTTATAGTTAGGTTCAGGGTTAGGGTTAGACATTGTTAGGGGCAGGGTTATCGTTAGGCGTAGTGTAGGGGTCAGGGTTAGGGTTAGGTTCAGGGTTAGGTTTATGGTCAGGCTCACAGTCAGTGTCAGGGTTAGGGTTAGTTTCAGAGTAAGGGTCAGGGTCAGGGATAGGTTTGGTGTCATGTTCAGTGTTATGGTTAGGGTCCAGTTCAGGATTATGGTCATGGTTAGAATAAGGCCTGCTTTATGTTTAGATTCTGGGTTATGATTAGGGTCCTGACTTAGTTCAGCTTTAGGGTTAGAGTTCTGGTCAGGCTCACGGTCTGGGTCAGAGTTAGGTTTATGGTCAGTGTCAGTGAAAGTATTAGGGTCAGGTTTAGGGTCAGGGCCCAGGTTCAGTTTAGGGTCAGGGCCAGGGTTCTGTTTAGGGTCAAAATTCGGATCAGGGTCAAGTTTTGGCAAAGTTCAGGGTAAGGGTCAGGTCAGATTCAGGGATAAATTCAGGGATAGGTTTAAAGTATGGGTTTGGGGTGAGAATTAGAATTAATTTGAGGATTAGGGTTACACTGGTTTAGGGTCAGGGTCTGCATTAGTTTTATGGGTTAGTTGTAGGGTTAGAATCATTGTTATGTTTTGTGTCATGGTCCATATCAGGGTCAGGGTCAGGGTTACCTTTAGGGTTACAGTTAGGGTCAGAATCACAGTCAGCTTCAGGGTTAGTGTTAGGGTCAGTGTAGGGTCACCGTTAGGGTCAGGTTTAGGTTTATGATCAGGGTCTGGGTCAGGGTCAGGGTGAAGTTCAGAGCCAGTGTCAGGTTTAGGGTCAGGATCTGGTTTTGGTTTAGGGTCCACGTTCAGCTCAAGGACAGGGTTAGTTTTGGGTCAGTGCTATTGTCAGGGTTAGGTTTAGGGTCAGGATCTGGTGAAGGTCTGGGCCGGGGTCCGGTTTATGGTCAGGGTCAGGATTTGGATTGGGGTCAATATACGGTTCAGTTTCAGGATTAGATTTAGGGGAAAGGTTTGGGTTTGGAGTTAGGATTAGGTTTAGAAGTAGGGTTATGGTTCGGTTAGGTTTAGACAGCCTTAAGGTTAGGGTTAGGTTTTGGGTTAGGGTAGGGTTTAGTTTTATGTTTAGCCTCAGCATTAGGTTTAGGATCGTGGTTGGCATTAGATCAGGGATAGGGTTACCTTAAGGATTGCGGTTAGGGTCGGGAACACAGTCACGGTCAGGGTTAGGGTTAGGGTTAGGGTCAGGCTTAGGACTGTGTCAGGCTTAGGGTTAGGGTTAGGGTTAGGCTTAGGGTTAGGGTTAGGGTAGGGGTTAGGGTTAGGGTACGGGTTAGGGTTAGGGTTAGGGTACGGGTTAGGGTTAGGGTACGGGTTAGGGTTAGGGTACGGGTTAGGGTACGGGTTAGGGTTAGGGTACGGTTTAGGGTACGGGTTAGGGTACGGGTTAGGGTTAGGGTTAGGGTTAGGGTACGGGTTAGGGTACGGGTTACGGTACGGGTTAGGGTTAGGGTTAGGGTTAGGGTTAGGGTTAGGTTTAGGGTTAGGGTTAGGTTTATGGTCAGGCTCACAGTCAGAGTCAGGGTCAGCGTTTTCAGTTAGTTTTAGGACCGGGTTAATTTTAGGGTTATAGTTAGGTTCAGGGTTAGGGTTAGACATTGTTAGGGGCAGGGTTATCGTTAGGCGTAGTGTAGGGGTCAGGGTTAGGGTTAGGTTCAGGGTTAGGTTTATGGTCAGGCTCACAGTCAGTGTCAGGGTTAGGGTTAGTTTCAGAGTAAGGGTCAGGGTCAGGGATAGGTTTGGTGTCATGTTCAGTGTTATGGTTAGGGTCCAGTTCAGGATTATGGTCATGGTTAGAATAAGGCCTGCTTTATGTTTAGATTCTGGGTTATGATTAGGGTCCTGACTTAGTTTAGCTTTAGGGTTAGAGTTCTGGTCAGGCTCACGGTCTGGGTCAGAGTTAGGTTTATGGTCAGTGTCAGTGAAAGTATTAGGGTCAGGTTTAGGGTCAGGGCCAGGGTTCAGTTTAGGGTCAGGGCCAGGGTTCTGTTTAGGGTCAAAATTCGGATCAGGGTCAAGTTTTGGCAAAGTTCAGGGTAAGGGTCAGGTCAGATTCAGGGATAAATTCAGGGATAGGTTTAAAGTATGGGTTTGGGGTGAGAATTAGAATTAATTTGAGGATTAGGGTTACACTGGTTTAGGGTCAGGGTCTGCATTAGTTTTATGGGTTAGTTGTAGGGTTAGAATCATTGTTATGTTTTGTGTCATGGTCCATATCAGGGTCAGGGTCAGGGTTACCTTTAGGGTTACAGTTAGGGTCAGAATCACAGTCAGCTTCAGGGTTAGTGTTAGGGTCAGTGTAGGGTCACCGTTAGGGTCAGGTTTAGGTTTATGTTCAGGGTCTGGGTCAGGGTCAGGGTGAAGTTCAGAGCCAGTGTCAGGTTTAGGGTCAGGATCTGGTTTTGGTTTAGGGTCCACGTTCAGCTCAAGGACAGGGTTAGTTTTGGGTCAGTGCTATTGTCAGGGTTAGGTTTAGGGTCAGGATCTGGTGAAGGTCTGGGCCGGGGTCCGGTTTATGGTCAGGGTCAGGATTTGGATTGGGGTCAATATACGGTTCAGTTTCAGGATTAGATTTAGGGGAAAGGTTTGGGTTTGGAGTTAGGATTAGGTTTAGAAGTAGGGTTATGGTTCGGTTAGGGTTAGACAGCCTTAAGGTTAGGGTTAGGTTTTGGGTTAGGGTAGGGTTTAGTTTTATGTTTAGCCTCAGCATTAGGTTTAGGATCGTGGTTGGCATTAGATCAGGGATAGGGTTACCTTAAGGATTGCGGTTAGGGTCGGGAACACAGTCACGGTCAGGGTTAGGGTTAGGGTTAGGGTCAGGCTTAGGACTGTGTCAGGCTTAGGGTTAGGGTTAGGGTTAGGGTTAGGCTTAGGGTTAGGGTTAGGGTACGGGTTAGGGTTAGGGTTAGGGTTAGGGTTAGGGTACGGGTTAGGGTTAGGGTACGGGTTAGGGTTAGGGTACGGGTTAGGGTACGGGTTAGGGTTAGGGTACGGGTTAGGGTACGGGTTAGGGTACGGGTTAGGGTACGGGTTAGGGTACGGGTTAGGGTACGGGTTAGGGTACGGGTTAGAGTTAGGGTTAGGGTACGGGTTAGGGTTAGGGTACGGGTTAGGGTACGGGTTAGGGCACAGGTTAGGGTTAGGGTTAGGGTTAGGGTTAGGGTTAGGTTTAGGGTTAGGGTTAGGTTTATGGTCAGGCTCACAGTCAGAGTCAGGGTCAGCGTTTTCAGTTAGTTTTAGGACCGGGTTAATTTTAGGGTTATAGTTAGGTTCAGGGTTAGGGTTAGACATTGTTAGGGGCAGGGTTATCGTTAGGCGTAGTGTAGGGGTCAGGGTTAGGGTTAGGTTCAGGGTTAGGTTTATGGTCAGGCTCACAGTCAGTGTCAGGGTTAGGGTTAGTTTCAGAGTAAGGGTCAGGGTCAGGGATAGGTTTGGTGTCATGTTCAGTGTTATGGTTAGGGTCCAGTTCAGGATTATGGTCATGGTTAGAATAAGGCCTGCTTTATGTTTAGATTCTGGGTTATGATTAGGGTCCTGACTTAGTTCAGCTTTAGGGTTAGAGTTCTGGTCAGGCTCACGGTCTGGGTCAGAGTTAGGTTTATGGTCAGTGTCAGTGAAAGTATTAGGGTCAGGTTTAGGGTCAGGGCCAGGGTTCAGTTTAGGGTCAGGGCCAGGGTTCTGTTTAGGGTCAAAATTCGGATCAGGGTCAAGTTTTGGCAAAGTTCAGGGTAAGGGTCAGGTCAGATTCAGGGATAAATTCAGGGATAGGTTTAAAGTATGGGTTTGGGGTGAGAATTAGAATTAATTTGAGGATTAGGGTTACACTGGTTTAGGGTCAGGGTCTGCATTAGTTTTATGGGTTAGTTGTAGGGTTAGAATCATTGTTATGTTTTGTGTCATGGTCCATATCAGGGTCAGGGTCAGGGTTACCTTTAGGGTTACAGTTAGGGTCAGAATCACAGTCAGCTTCAGGGTTAGTGTTAGGGTCAGTGTAGGGTCACCGTTAGGGTCAGGTTTAGGTTTATGTTCAGGGTCTGGGTCAGGGTCAGGGTGAAGTTCAGAGCCAGTGTCAGGTTTAGGGTCAGGATCTGGTTTTGGTTTAGGGTCCACGTTCAGCTCAAGGACAGGGTTAGTTTTGGGTCAGTGCTATTGTCAGGGTTAGGTTTAGGGTCAGGATCTGGTGAAGGTCTGGGCCGGGGTCCGGTTTATGGTCAGGGTCAGGATTTGGATTGGGGTCAATATACGGTTCAGTTTCAGGATTAGATTTAGGGGAAAGATTTGGGTTTGGAGTTAGGATTAGGTTTAGAAGTAGGGTTATGGTTCGGTTAGGGTTAGACAGCCTTAAGGTTAGGGTTAGGTTTTGGGTTAGGGTAGGGTTTAGTTTTATGTTTAGCCTCAGCATTAGGTTTAGGATCGTGGTTGGCATTAGATCAGGGATAGGGTTACCTTAAGGATTGCGGTTAGGGTCGGGAACACAGTCACGGTCAGGGTTAGGGTTAGGGTTAGGGTCAGGCTTAGGACTGTGTCAGGCTTAGGGTTAGGGTTAGGGTTAGGGTTAGGCTTAGGGTTAGGGTTAGGGTTAGGGTTAGGGTACGGGTTAGGGTTAGGGTTAGGGTACGGGTTAGGGTTAGGGTACGGGTTAGGGTTAGGGTACGGGTTAGGGTATGGGTTAGGGTTAGGGTACGGGTTAGGGTACGGGTTAGGGTACGGGTTAGGGTTAGGGTTAGGGTTAGGGTTAGGTTTAGGGTTAGGGTTAGGTTTATGGTCAGGCTCACAGTCAGAGTCAGGGTCAGCGTTTTCAGTTAGTTTTAGGACCGGGTTAATTTTAGGGTTATAGTTAGGTTCAGGGTTAGGGTTAGACATTGTTAGGGGCAGGGTTATCGTTAGGTATAGTGTAGGGGTCAGGGTTAGGGTTGGGTTCAGGGTTAGGTTTATGGTCAGGCTCACAGTCAGTGTCAGGGTTAGGGTTAGTTTTAGAGTAAGGGTCAGTGTCAGGGTCAGGGATAGGTTTGGTGTCATGTTCAGTGTTATGGTTAGGGTCCAGTTCAGGATTATGGTCATGGTTAGAATAAGGCCTGCTTTATGTTTAGATTCTGGGTTATGATTAGGGTCCTGACTTAGTTTAGCTTTAGGGTTAGAGTTCTGGTCAGGCTCACGGTCTGGGTCAGAGTTAGGTTTATGGTCAGTGTCAGTGAAAGTATTAGGGTCAGGTTTAGGGTCAGGGCCAGGGTTCAGTTTAGGGTCAGGGCCAGGGTTCTGTTTAGGGTCAAAATTCGGATCAGGGTCAAGTTTTGGCAAAGTTCAGGGTAAGGGTCAGGTCAGATTCAGGGATAAATTCAGGGATAGGTTTAAAGTATGGGTTTGGGGTGAGAATTAGAATTAATTTGAGGATTAGGGTTACACTGGTTTAGGGTCAGGGTCTGCATTAGTTTTATGGGTTAGTTGTAGGGTTAGAATCATTGTTATGTTTTGTGTCATGGTCCATATCAGGGTCAGGGTCAGGGTTACCTTTAGGGTTACAGTTAGGGTCAGAATCACAGTCAGCTTCAGGGTTAGTGTTAGGGTCAGTGTAGGGTCACCGTTAGGGTCAGGTTTAGGTTTATGTTCAGGGTCTGGGTCAGGGTCAGGGTGAAGTTCAGAGCCAGTGTCAGGTTTAGGGTCAGGATCTGGTTTTGGTTTAGGGTCCACGTTCAGCTCAAGGACAGGGTTAGTTTTGGGTCAGTGCTATTGTCAGGGTTAGGTTTAGGGTCAGGATCTGGTGAAGGTCTGGGCCGGGGTCCGGTTTATGGTCAGGGTCAGGATTTGGATTGGGGTCAATATACGGTTCAGTTTCAGGATTAGATTTAGGGGAAAGGTTTGGGTTTGGAGTTAGGATTAGGTTTAGAAGTAGGGTTATGGTTCGGTTAGGGTTAGACAGCCTTAAGGTTAGGGTTAGGTTTTGGGTTAGGGTAGGGTTTAGTTTTATGTTTAGCCTCAGCATTAGGTTTAGGATCGTGGTTGGCATTAGATCAGGGATAGGGTTACCTTAAGGATTGCGGTTAGGGTCGGGAACACAGTCACGGTCAGGGTTAGGGTTAGGGTTAGGGTCAGGCTTAGGACTGTGTCAGGCTTAGGGTTAGGGTTAGGGTTAGGCTTAGGGTTAGGGTTAGGGTTAGGGTTAGGGTACGGGTTAGGGTTAGGGTTAGGGTTAGGGTACGGTTTAGGGTTAGGTTTAGGGTTAGGGTTAGGTTTATGGTCAGGCTCACAGTCAGAGTCAGGGTCAGCGTTTTCAGTTAGTTTTAGGACCGGGTTAATTTTAGGGTTATAGTTAGGTTCAGGGTTAGGGTTAGACATTGTTAGGGGCAGGGTTATCGTTAGGCGTAGTGTAGGGGTCAGGGTTAGGGTTAGGTTCAGGGTTAGGTTTATGGTCAGGCTCACAGTCAGTGTCAGGGTTAGGGTTAGTTTCAGAGTAAGGGTCAGGGTCAGGGATAGGTTTGGTGTCATGTTCAGTGTTATGGTTAGGGTCCAGTTCAGGATTATGGTCATGGTTAGAATAAGGCCTGCTTTATGTTTAGATTCTGGGTTATGATTAGGGTCCTGACTTAGTTTAGCTTTAGGGTTAGAGTTCTGGTCAGGCTCACGGTCTGGGTCAGAGTTAGGTTTATGGTCAGTGTCAGTGAAAGTATTAGGGTCAGGTTTAGGGTCAGGGCCAGGGTTCAGTTTAGGGTCAGGGCCAGGGTTCTGTTTAGGGTCAAAATTCGGATCAGGGTCAAGTTTTGGCAAAGTTCAGGGTAAGGGTCAGGTCAGATTCAGGGATAAATTCAGGGATAGGTTTAAAGTATGGGTTTGGGGTGAGAATTAGAATTAATTTGAGGATTAGGGTTACACTGGTTTAGGGTCAGGGTCTGCATTATTTTTATGGGTTAGTTGTAGGGTTAGAATCATTGTTATGTTTTGTGTCATGGTCCATATCAGGGTCAGGGTCAGGGTTACCTTTAGGGTTACAGTTAGGGTCAGAATCACAGTCAGCTTCAGGGTTAGTGTTAGGGTCAGTGTAGGGTCACCGTTAGGGTCAGGTTTAGGTTTATGTTCAGGGTCTGGGTCAGGGTCAGGGTGAAGTTCAGAGCCAGTGTCAGGTTTAGGGTCAGGATCTGGTTTTGGTTTAGGGTCCACGTTCAGCTCAAGGACAGGGTTAGTTTTGGGTCAGTGCTATTGTCAGGGTTAGGTTTAGGGTCAGGATCTGGTGAAGGTCTGGGCCGGGGTCCGGTTTATGGTCAGGGTCAGGATTTGGATTGGGGTCAATATACGGTTCAGTTTCAGGATTAGATTTAGGGGAAAGGTTTGGGTTTGGAGTTAGGATTAGGTTTAGAAGTAGGGTTATGGTTCGGTTAGGGTTAGACAGCCTTAAGGTTAGGGTTAGGTTTTGGGTTAGGGTAGGGTTTAGTTTTATGTTTAGCCTCAGCATTAGGTTTAGGATCGTGGTTGGCATTAGATCAGGGATAGGGTTACCTTAAGGATTGCGGTTAGGGTCGGGAACACAGTCACGGTCAGGGTTAGGGTTAGGGTTAGGGTCAGGCTTAGGACTGTGTCAGGCTTAGGGTTAGGGTTAGGGTTAGGCTTAGGGTTAGGGTTAGGGTTAGGGTTAGGGTACGGGTTAGGGTTAGGGTTAGGGTTAGGGTACGGGTTAGGGTTAGGGTACGGGTTAGGGTTAGGGTACGGGTTAGGGTACGGGTTAGGGTTAGGGTACGGGTTAGGGTTAGGGTACGGGTTAGGGTTAGGGTACGGGTTAGGGTACGGGTTAGGGTACGGGTTAGAGTTAGGGTTAGGGTACGGGTTAGGGTTAGGGTACGGGTTAGGGTACGGGTTAGGG
This sequence comes from Neogale vison, assembly GCF_020171115.1. Lineage (NCBI taxonomy): Eukaryota > Metazoa > Chordata > Mammalia > Carnivora > Mustelidae > Neogale > Neogale vison. The sequence continues at coordinate 18,125 of NW_025334879.1, forward strand.
CACGGGTTAGGGTTAGGGTTAGGGTTAGGGTTAGGGTTAGGTTTAGGGTTAGGATTAGGTTTATGGTCAGGCTCACAGTCAGAGTCAGGGTCAGCGTTTTCAGTTAGTTTTAGGACCGGGTTAATTTTAGGGTTATAGTTAGGTTCAGGGTTAGGGTTAGACATTGTTAGGGGCAGGGTTATCGTTAGGCGTAGTGTAGGGGTCAGGGTTAGGGTTAGGTTCAGGGTTAGGTTTATGGTCAGGCTCACAGTCAGTGTCAGGGTTAGGGTTAGTTTCAGAGTAAGGGTCAGGGTCAGGGATAGGTTTGGTGTCATGTTCAGTGTTATGGTTAGGGTCCAGTTCAGGATTATGGTCATGGTTAGAATAAGGCCTGCTTTATGTTTAGATTCTGGGTTATGATTAGGGTCCTGACTTAGTTTAGCTTTAGGGTTAGAGTTCTGGTCAGGCTCACGGTCTGGGTCAGAGTTAGGTTTATGGTCAGTGTCAGTGAAAGTATTAGGGTCAGGTTTAGGGTCAGGGCCAGGGTTCAGTTTAGGGTCAGGGCCAGGGTTCTGTTTAGGGTCAAAATTCGGATCAGGGTCAAGTTTTGGCAAAGTTCAGGGTAAGGGTCAGGTCAGATTCAGGGATAAATTCAGGGATAGGTTTAAAGTATGGGTTTGGGGTGAGAATTAGAATTAATTTGAGGATTAGGGTTACACTGGTTTAGGGTCAGGGTCTGCATTAGTTTTATGGGTTAGTTGTAGGGTTAGAATCATTGTTATGTTTTGTGTCATGGTCCATATCAGGGTCAGGGTCAGGGTTACCTTTAGGGTTACAGTTAGGGTCAGAATCACAGTCAGCTTCAGGGTTAGTGTTAGGGTCAGTGTAGGGTCACCGTTAGGGTCAGGTTTAGGTTTATGTTCAGGGTCTGGGTCAGGGTCAGGGTGAAGTTCAGAGCCAGTGTCAGGTTTAGGGTCAGGATCTGGTTTTGGTTTAGGGTCCACGTTCAGCTCAAGGACAGGGTTAGTTTTGGGTCAGTGCTATTGTCAGGGTTAGGTTTAGGGTCAGGATCTGGTGAAGGTCTGGGCCGGGGTCCGGTTTATGGTCAGGGTCAGGATTTGGATTGGGGTCAATATACGGTTCAGTTTCAGGATTAGATTTAGGGGAAAGGTTTGGGTTTGGAGTTAGGATTAGGTTTAGAAGTAGGGTTATGGTTCGGTTAGGGTTAGACAGCCTTAAGGTTAGGGTTAGGTTTTGGGTTAGGGTAGGGTTTAGTTTTATGTTTAGCCTCAGCATTAGGTTTAGGATCGTGGTTGGCATTAGATCAGGGATAGGGTTACCTTAAGGATTGCGGTTAGGGTCGGGAACACAGTCACGGTCAGGGTTAGGGTTAGGGTTAGGGTCAGGCTTAGGACTGTGTCAGGCTTAGGGTTAGGGCTAGGGTTAGGCTTAGGGTTAGGGTTAGGTTTAGGGTTAGGGTTAGGTTTATGGTCAGGCTCACAGTCAGAGTCAGGGTCAGCGTTTTCAGTTAGTTTTAGGACCGGGTTAATTTTAGGGTTATAGTTAGGTTCAGGGTTAGGGTTAGACATTGTTAGGGGCAGGGTTATCGTTAGGCGTAGTGTAGGGGTCAGGGTTAGGGTTAGGTTCAGGGTTAGGTTTATGGTCAGGCTCACAGTCAGTGTCAGGGTTAGGGTTAGTTTCAGAGTAAGGGTCAGGGTCAGGGATAGGTTTGGTGTCATGTTCAGTGTTATGGTTAGGGTCCAGTTCAGGATTATGGTCATGGTTAGAATAAGGCCTGCTTTATGTTTAGATTCTGGGTTATGATTAGGGTCCTGACTTAGTTTAGCTTTAGGGTTAGAGTTCTGGTCAGGCTCACGGTCTGGGTCAGAGTTAGGTTTATGGTCAGTGTCAGTGAAAGTATTAGGGTCAGGTTTAGGGTCAGGGCCAGGGTTCAGTTTAGGGTCAGGGCCAGGGTTCTGTTTAGGGTCAAAATTCGGATCAGGGTCAAGTTTTGGCAAAGTTCAGGGTAAGGGTCAGGTCAGATTCAGGGATAAATTCAGGGATAGGTTTAAAGTATGGGTTTGGGGTGAGAATTAGAATTAATTTGAGGATTAGGGTTACACTGGTTTAGGGTCAGGGTCTGCATTAGTTTTATGGGTTAGTTGTAGGGTTAGAATCATTGTTATGTTTTGTGTCATGGTCCATATCAGGGTCAGGGTCAGGGTTACCTTTAGGGTTACAGTTAGGGTCAGAATCACAGTCAGCTTCAGGGTTAGTGTTAGGGTCAGTGTAGGGTCACCGTTAGGGTCAGGTTTAGGTTTATGTTCAGGGTCTGGGTCAGGGTCAGGGTGAAGTTCAGAGCCAGTGTCAGGTTTAGGGTCAGGATCTGGTTTTGGTTTAGGGTCCACGTTCAGCTCAAGGACAGGGTTAGTTTTGGGTCAGTGCTATTGTCAGGGTTAGGTTTAGGGTCAGGATCTGGTGAAGGTCTGGGCCGGGGTCCGGTTTATGGTCAGGGTCAGGATTTGGATTGGGGTCAATATACGGTTCAGTTTCAGGATTAGATTTAGGGGAAAGGTTTGGGTTTGGAGTTAGGATTAGGTTTAGAAGTAGGGTTATGGTTCGGTTAGGGTTAGACAGCCTTAAGGTTAGGGTTAGGTTTTGGGTTAGGGTAGGGTTTAGTTTTATGTTTAGCCTCAGCATTAGGTTTAGGATCGTGGTTGGCATTAGATCAGGGATAGGGTTACCTTAAGGATTGCGGTTAGGGTCGGGAACACAGTCACGGTCAGGGTTAGGGTTAGGGTTAGGGTCAGGCTTAGGACTGTGTCAGGCTTAGGGTTAGGGTTAGGGTTAGGCTTAGGGTTAGGGTTAGGGTTAGGGTTAGGGTTAGGGTACGGGTTAGGGTTAGGGTTAGGGTACGGGTTAGGGTTAGGGTACGGGTTAGGGTTAGGGTTAGGGTTAGGGTACGGGTTAGGGTACGGGTTAGGGTACGGGTTAGGGTTAGGGTTAGGGTTAGGGTTAGGGTTAGGTTTAGGGTTAGGGTTAGGTTTATGGTCAGGCTCACAGTCAGAGTCAGGGTCAGCGTTTTCAGTTAGTTTTAGGACCGGGTTAATTTTAGGGTTATAGTTAGGTTCAGGGTTAGGGTTAGACATTGTTAAGGGCAGGGTTATCGTTAGGCGTAGTGTAGGTGTCAGGGTTCAGGTTAGGTTCAGGGTTAGGTTTATGGTCAGGCTCACAGTCAGTGTCAGGGTTAGGGTTAGTTTCAGAGTAAGGGTCAGGGTCAGGGATAGGTTTGGTGTCATGTTCAGTGTTATGGTTAGGGTCCAGTTCAGGATTATGGTCATGGTTAGAATAAGGCCTGCTTTATGTTTAGATTCTGGGTTATGATTAGGGTCCTGACTTAGTTTAGCTTTAGGGTTAGAGTTCTGGTCAGGCTCACGGTCTGGGTCAGAGTTAGGTTTATGGTCAGTGTCAGTGAAAGTATTAGGGTCAGGTTTAGGGTCAGGGCCAGGGTTCAGTTTAGGGTCAGGGCCAGGGTTCTGTTTAGGGTCAAAATTCGGATCAGGGTCAAGTTTTGGCAAAGTTCAGGGTAAGGGTCAGGTCAGATTCAGGGATAAATTCAGGGATAGGTTTAAAGTATGGGTTTGGGGTGAGAATTAGAATTAATTTGAGGATTAGGGTTACACTGGTTTAGGGTCAGGGTCTGCATTAGTTTTATGGGTTAGTTGTAGGGTTAGAATCATTGTTATGTTTTGTGTCATGGTCCATATCAGGGTCAGGGTCAGGGTTACCTTTAGGGTTACAGTTAGGGTCAGAATCACAGTCAGCTTCAGGGTTAGTGTTAGGGTCAGTGTAGGGTCACCGTTAGGGTCAGGTTTAGGTTTATGTTCAGGGTCTGGGTCAGGGTCAGGGTGAAGTTCAGAGCCAGTGTCAGGTTTAGGGTCAGGATCTGGTTTTGGTTTAGGGTCCACGTTCAGCTCAAGGACAGGGTTAGTTTTGGGTCAGTGCTATTGTCAGGGTTAGGTTTAGGGTCAGGATCTGGTGAAGGTCTGGGCCGGGGTCCGGTTTATGGTCAGGGTCAGGATTTGGATTGGGGTCAATATACGGTTCAGTTTCAGGATTAGATTTAGGGGAAAGGTTTGGGTTTGGAGTTAGGATTAGGTTTAGAAGTAGGGTTATGGTTCGGTTAGGGTTAGACAGCCTTAAGGTTAGGGTTAGGTTTTGGGTTAGGGTAGGGTTTAGTTTTATGTTTAGCCTCAGCATTAGGTTTAGGATCGTGGTTGGCATTAGATCAGGGATAGGGTTACCTTAAGGATTGCGGTTAGGGTCGGGAACACAGTCACGGTCAGGGTTAGGGTTAGGGTTAGGGTCAGGCTTAGGACTGTGTCAGGCTTAGGGTTAGGGTTAGGGTTAGGCTTAGGGTTAGGGTTAGGTTTAGGGTTAGGGTTAGGTTTATGGTCAGGCTCACAGTCAGAGTCAGGGTCAGCGTTTTCAGTTAGTTTTAGGACCGGGTTAATTTTAGGGTTATAGTTAGGTTCAGGGTTAGGGTTAGACATTGTTAGGGGCAGGGTTATCGTTAGGCGTAGTGTAGGGGTCAGGGTTAGGGTTAGGTTCAGGGTTAGGTTTATGGTCAGGCTCACAGTCAGTGTCAGGGTTAGGGTTAGTTTCAGAGTAAGGGTCAGGGTCAGGGATAGGTTTGGTGTCATGTTCAGTGTTATGGTTAGGGTCCAGTTCAGGATTATGGTCATGGTTAGAATAAGGCCTGCTTTATGTTTAGATTCTGGGTTATGATTAGGGTCCTGACTTAGTTTAGCTTTAGGGTTAGAGTTCTGGTCAGGCTCACGGTCTGGGTCAGAGTTAGGTTTATGGTCAGTGTCAGTGAAAGTATTAGGGTCAGGTTTAGGGTCAGGGCCCAGGTTCAGTTTAGGGTCAGGGCCAGGGTTCTGTTTAGGGTCAAAATTCGGATCAGGGTCAAGTTTTGGCAAAGTTCAGGGTAAGGGTCAGGTCAGATTCAGGGATAAATTCAGGGATAGGTTTAAAGTATGGGTTTGGGGTGAGAATTAGAATTAATTTGAGGATTAGGGTTACACTGGTTTAGGGTCAGGGTCTGCATTAGTTTTATGGGTTAGTTGTAGGGTTAGAATCATTGTTATGTTTTGTGTCATGGTCCATATCAGGGTCAGGGTCAGGGTTACCTTTAGGGTTACAGTTAGGGTCAGAATCACAGTCAGCTTCAGGGTTAGTGTTAGGGTCAGTGTAGGGTCACCGTTAGGGTCAGGTTTAGGTTTATGTTCAGGGTCTGGGTCAGGGTCAGGGTGAAGTTCAGAGCCAGTGTCAGGTTTAGGGTCAGGATCTGGTTTTGGTTTAGGGTCCACGTTCAGCTCAAGGACAGGGTTAGTTTTGGGTCAGTGCTATTGTCAGGGTTAGGTTTAGGGTCAGGATCTGGTGAAGGTCTGGGCCGGGGTCCGGTTTATGGTCAGGGTCAGGATTTGGATTGGGGTCAATATACGGTTCAGTTTCAGGATTAGATTTAGGGGAAAGGTTTGGGTTTGGAGTTAGGATTAGGTTTAGAAGTAGGGTTATGGTTCGGTTAGGGTTAGACAGCCTTAAGGTTAGGGTTAGGTTTTGGGTTAGGGTAGGGTTTAGTTTTATGTTTAGCCTCAGCATTAGGTTTAGGATCGTGGTTGGCATTAGATCAGGGATAGGGTTACCTTAAGGATTGCGGTTAGGGTCGGGAACACAGTCACGGTCAGGGTTAGGGTTAGGGTTAGGGTCAGGCTTAGGACTGTGTCAGGCTTAGGGTTAGGGTTAGGGTTAGGGTTAGGCTTAGGCTTAGGGTTAGGGTTAGGGTTAGGGTTAGGGTACGGGTTAGGGTTAGGGTTAGGGTACGGGTTAGGGTTAGGGTACGGGTTAGGGTTAGGGTACGGGTTAGGGTACGGGTTAGGGTTAGGGTACGGGTTAGGGTACGGGTTAGGGTACGGGTTAGGGTTAGGGTACGGGTTAGGGTACGGGTTAGGGTACGGGTTAGGGTTAGGGTTAGGGTTAGGGTTAGGGTTAGGTTTAGGGTTAGGGTTAGGTTTATGGTCAGGCTCACAGTCAGAGTCAGGGTCAGCGTTTTCAGTTAGTTTTAGGACCGGGTTAATTTTAGGGTTATAGTTAGGTTCAGGGTTAGGGTTAGACATTGTTAGGGGCAGGGTTATCGTTAGGCGTAGTGTAGGTGTCAGGGTTAGGGTTAGGTTCAGGGTTAGGTTTATGGTCAGGCTCACTGTCAGTGTCAGGGTTAGGGTTAGTTTCAGAGTAAGGGTCAGGGTCAGGGATAGGTTTGGTGTCATGTTCAGTGTTATGGTTAGGGTCCAGTTCAGGATTATGGTCATGGTTAGAATAAGGCCTGCTTTATGTTTAGATTCTGGGTTATGATTAGGGTCCTGACTTAGTTTAGCTTTAGGGTTAGAGTTCTGGTCAGGCTCACGGTCTGGGTCAGAGTTAGGTTTATGGTCAGTGTCAGTGAAAGTATTAGGGTCAGGTTTAGGGTCAGGGCCAGGGTTCAGTTTAGGGTCAGGGCCAGGGTTCTGTTTAGGGTCAAAATTCGGATCAGGGTCAAGTTTTGGCAAAGTTCAGGGTAAGGGTCAGGTCAGATTCAGGGATAAATTCAGGGATAGGTTTAAAGTATGGGTTTGGGGTGAGAATTAGAATTAATTTGAGGATTAGGGTTACACTGGTTTAGGGTCAGGGTCTGCATTAGTTTTATGGGTTAGTTGTAGGGTTAGAATCATTGTTATGTTTTGTGTCATGGTCCATATCAGGGTCAGGGTCAGGGTTACCTTTAGGGTTACAGTTAGGGTCAGAATCACAGTCAGCTTCAGGGTTAGTGTTAGGGTCAGTGTAGGGTCACCGTTAGGGTCAGGTTTAGGTTTATGTTCAGGGTCTGGGTCAGGGTCAGGGTGAAGTTCAGAGCCAGTGTCAGGTTTAGGGTCAGGATCTGGTTTTGGTTTAGGGTCCACGTTCAGCTCAAGGACAGGGTTAGTTTTGGGTCAGTGCTATTGTCAGGGTTAGGTTTAGGGTCAGGATCTGGTGAAGGTCTGGGCCGGGGTCCGGTTTATGGTCAGGGTCAGGATTTGGATTGGGGTCAATATACGGTTCAGTTTCAGGATTAGATTTAGGGGAAAGGTTTGGGTTTGGAGTTAGGATTAGGTTTAGAAGTAGGGTTATGGTTCGGTTAGGGTTAGACAGCCTTAAGGTTAGGGTTAGGTTTTGGGTTAGGGTAGGGTTTAGTTTTATGTTTAGCCTCAGCATTAGGTTTAGGATCGTGGTTGGCATTAGATCAGGGATAGGGTTACCTTAAGGATTGCGGTTAGGGTCGGGAACACAGTCACGGTCAGGGTTAGGGTTAGGGTTAGGGTCAGGCTTAGGACTGTGTCAGGCTTAGGGTTAGGGTTAGGGTTAGGCTTAGGGTTAGGGTTAGGTTTAGGGTTAGGGTTAGGTTTATGGTCAGGCTCACAGTCAGAGTCAGGGTCAGCGTTTTCAGTTAGTTTTAGGACCGGGTTAATTTTAGGGTTATAGTTAGGTTCAGGGTTAGGGTTAGACATTGTTAGGGGCAGGGTTATCGTTAGGCGTAGTGTAGGGGTCAGGGTTAGGGTTAGGTTCAGGGTTAGGTTTATGGTCAGGCTCACAGTCAGTGTCAGGGTTAGGGTTAGTTTCAGAGTAAGGGTCAGGGTCAGGGATAGGTTTGGTGTCATGTTCAGTGTTATGGTTAGGGTCCAGTTCAGGATTATGGTCATGGTTAGAATAAGGCCTGCTTTATGTTTAGATTCTGGGTTATGATTAGGGTCCTGACTTAGTTTAGCTTTAGGGTTAGAGTTCTGGTCAGGCTCACGGTCTGGGTCAGAGTTAGGTTTATGGTCAGTGTCAGTGAAAGTATTAGGGTCAGGTTTAGGGTCAGGGCCAGGGTTCTGTTTAGGGTCAAAATTCGGATCAGGGTCAAGTTTTGGCAAAGTTCAGGGTAAGGGTCAGGTCAGATTCAGGGATAAATTCAGGGATAGGTTTAAAGTATGGGTTTGGGGTGAGAATTAGAATTAATTTGAGGATTAGGGTTACACTGGTTTAGGGTCAGGGTCTGCATTAGTTTTATGGGTTAGTTGTAGGGTTAGAATCATTGTTATGTTTTGTGTCATGGTCCATATCAGGGTCAGGGTCAGGGTTACCTTTAGGGTTACAGTTAGGGTCAGAATCACAGTCAGCTTCAGGGTTAGTGTTAGGGTCAGAGTAGGGTCACCGTTAGGGTCAGGTTTAGGTTTATGTTCAGGGTCTGGGTCAGGGTCAGGGTGAAGTTCAGAGCCAGTGTCAGGTTTAGGGTCAGGATCTGGTTTTGGTTTAGGGTCCACGTTCAGCTCAAGGACAGGGTTAGTTTTGGGTCAGTGCTATTGTCAGGGTTAGGTTTAGGGTCAGGATCTGGTGAAGGTCTGGGCCGGGGTCCGGTTTATGGTCAGGGTCAGGATTTGGATTGGGGTCAATATACGGTTCAGTTTCAGGATTAGATTTAGGGGAAAGGTTTGGGTTTGGAGTTAGGATTAGGTTTAGAAGTAGGGTTATGGTTCGGTTAGGGTTAGACAGCCTTAAGGTTAGGGTTAGGTTTTGGGTTAGGGTAGGGTTTAGTTTTATGTTTAGCCTCAGCATTAGGTTTAGGATCGTGGTTGGCATTAGATCAGGGATAGGGTTACCTTAAGGATTGCGGTTAGGGTCGGGAACACAGTCACGGTCAGGGTTAGGGTTAGGGTTAGGGTCAGGCTTAGGACTGTGTCAGGCTTAGGGTTAGGGTTAGGGTTAGGGTTAGGCTTAGGCTTAGGGTTAGGGTTAGGGTTAGGGTTAGGGTACGGGTTAGGGTTAGGGTTAGGGTACGGGTTAGGGTTAGGGTACGGGTTAGGGTTAGGGTACGGGTTAGGGTACGGGTTAGGGTTAGGGTACGGGTTAGGGTACGGGTTAGGGTTAGGGTTAGGGTTAGGGTACGGGTTAGGGTACGGGTTAGGGTACGGGTTAGGGTTAGGGTTAGGGTTAGGGTTAGGGTTAGGTTTTAGGGTTAGGGTTAGGTTTATGGTCAGGCTCACAGTCAGAGTCAGGGTCAGCGTTTTCAGTTAGTTTTAGGACCGGGTTAATTTTAGGGTTATAGTTAGGTTCAGGGTTAGGGTTAGACATTGTTAGGGGCAGGGTTATCGTTAGGCGTAGTGTTGGTGTCAGGGTTAGGGTTAGGTTCAGGGTTAGGTTTATGGTCAGGCTCACTGTCAGTGTCAGGGTTAGGGTTAGTTTCAGAGTAAGGGTCAGGGTCAGGGATAGGTTTGGTGTCATGTTCAGTGTTATGGTTAGGGTCCAGTTCAGGATTATGGTCATGGTTAGAATAAGGCCTGCTTTATGTTTAGATTCTGGGTTATGATTAGGGTCCTGACTTAGTTTAGCTTTAGGGTTAGAGTTCTGGTCAGGCTCACGGTCTGGGTCAGAGTTAGGTTTATGGTCAGTGTCAGTGAAAGTATTAGGGTCAGGTTTAGGGTCAGGGCCCAGGTTCAGTTTAGGGTCAGGGCCAGGGTTCTGTTTAGGGTCAAAATTCGGATCAGGGTCAAGTTTTGGCAAAGTTTTTGAGGATTAGGGTTACACTGGTTTAGGGTCAGGGTCTGCATTAGTTTTATGGGTTAGTTGTAGGGTTAGAATCATTGTTATGTTTTGTGTCATGGTCCATATCAGGGTCAGGGTCAGGGTTACCTTTAGGGTTACAGTTAGGGTCAGAATCACAGTCAGCTTCAGGGTTAGTGTTAGGGTCAGTGTAGGGTCACCGTTAGGGTCAGGTTTAGGTTTATGTTCAGGGTCTGGGTCAGGGTCAGGGTGAAGTTCAGAGCCAGGTTCAGGTTTAGGGTCAGGATCTGGTTTTGGTTTAGGGTCCACGTTCAGCTCAAGGACAGGGTTAGTTTTGGCGTCAGTGCTATTGTCAGGGTTAGGTTTAGGGTCAGGATCTGGTGAAGGTCTGGGCCGGGGTCCGGTTTATGGTCAGGGTCAGGATTTGGATTGGGGGTCAATATACGGTTCAGTTTCAGGATTAGATTTAGGGGAAAGGTTTGGGTTTGGAGTTAGGATTAGGTTTAGAAGTAGGGTTATGGTTCGGTTAGGGTTAGACAGCCTTAAGGTGTAGGGTTAGGTTTTGGGTTAGGGTAGGGTTTAGTTTTTATGTTTAGCCTCAGCATTAGGTTTAGGATCGTGGTTGGCATTAGATCAGGATAGGGTTACCTTAAGGATGCGGTTAGGGTCGGGAACACAGTCACGGTCAGGGTTAGGGTTAGGGTTAGGGTCAGGGCTTAGGACTGTGTCAGGCTTAGGGTTAGGGTTAGTGTTAGGCTTAGGGTTAGGGTTAGGTTTAGGGTTAGGGTTAGGTTTATGGTCAGGCTCACAGTCAGAGTCAGGGGTCAGCGGTTTTCAGTAGTTTTAGGACCGGGTTAATTTTAGGGTTATAGTTAGGTTCAGGGTTAGGGTTAGACATTGTTAGGGGCAGGGTTATCGTTAGGCGTAGTGTAGGGGTCAGGGTTAGGGTTAGGTTCAGGGTTAGGTTTATGGTCAGGCTCACAGTCAGTGTCAGGGTTAGGGTTAGTTTCAGAGTAAGGGTCAGGGTCAGGGATAGGTTTCGGTGTCATGTTCAGTGTTATGGTTAGGGTCCAGTTCAGGATTATGGTCATGGTTAGAATAAGGCCTGCTTTATGTTTAGATTCTGGGTTATGATTAGGGTCCTGACTTAGTTTAGCTTTAGGGTTAGAGTTCTGGTCAGGCTCACGGTCTGGGTCAGAGTTAGGTTTATGGTCAGTGTCAGTGAAAGTATTAGGGTCAGGTTTAGGGTCAGGGCCAGGGTTCAGTTTAGGGTCAGGGCCAGGGTTCTGTTTAGGGTCAAAATTCGGATCAGGGTCAAGTTTTGGCAAAGTTCAGGGTAAGGGTCAGGTCAGATTCAGGGGATAAATTCAGGGATAGGTTTAAAGTATGGGTTTGGGGTGAGAATTAGAATTAATTTGAGGATTAGGGTTACACTGGTTTAGGGTCAGGGTCTGCATTAGTTTTATGGGTTAGTTGTAGGGTTAGAATCATTGTTATGTTTTGTGTCATGGTCCATATCAGGGTCAGGGTCAGGGTTACCTTTAGGGTTACAGTTTAGGGTCAGAATCACAGTCAGCTTCAGGGTTAGTGTTAGGGTCAGTGTAGGGTCACCGTTAGGGTCAGGTTTAGGTTTATGTTCAGGGTCTGGGTCAGGGTCAGGGGTGAAGTTCAGAGCCGAGTGTCAGGTTTAGGGTCAGGATCTGGTTTTGGTTTAGGGTCCACGTTCAGCTCAAGGACAGGGTTAGTTTTGGGTCAGTGCTATTGTCAGGGTTAGGTTTAGGGTCAGGATCTGGTGAAGGTCTGGGCCGGGGTCCGGTTTATGGTCAGGGTCAGGATTTGGATTGGGGTCAATATACGGTTCAGTTTCAGGATTAGATTTAGGGGGAAAGGTTTGGGTTTGGAGTTAGGATTAGGTTTAGAAGTAGGGTTATGGTTCGGTTAGGGTTAGACAGCCTTAAGGTTAGGGTTAGGGTTTTGGGTTAGGGTAGGGTTTAGTTTTATGTTTAGCCTCAGCATTAGGTTTTAGGATCGTGGTTGGCATTAGATCAGGGATAGGGTTACCTTAAGGATTGCGGTTAGGGTCGGGAACACAGTCACGGTCAGGGTTAGGGTTAGGGTTAGGGTCAGGCTTAGGACTGTGTCAGGCTTAGGGTTAGGGTTAGGGTTAGGCTTAGGGTTAGGGTTAGGGTTAGGTGGGTTAGGGTACGGGTTAGGGTTAGGGTTAGGGTTAGGGTACGGGTTAGGGTACGGGTTAGGGGTTAGGGGTACGGGTTAGGGTACGGGTTAGGGTTAGGGTACGGGGTAAGGGTTAGGGTACGGGTTAGGGTTAGGGGTACGGGGTTAGGGTATGGGTTAGGGTACGGGTTAGGGTACGGGTTAGAGTTAGGGTTAGGGTACGGGGTTAGGGTTAGGGTACGGGTTAGGGTACGGGTTAGGGCACGGGGTTAGGGTTAGGGTTAGGGTTAGGGTTAGGTTGAGGGTTAGGGTTAGGTTTTATGGTCAGGCTCACAGTCAGAGTCAGGGTCAGCGTTTTCAGTTAGTTTTAGGACCGGGTTAATTTTAGGGTTATAGTTAGGTTCAGGGGTTAGGGTTAGACATTGTTAGGGGCAGGGTTATCGTTAGGCGTAGTGTAGGGGTCAGGGTTAGGGTTAGGTTCAGGGTTAGGTTTATGGTCAGGCTCACAGTCAGTGTCAGGGTTAGGGTTAGTTTCAGAGTAAGGGTCAGGGTCAGGGATAGGTTTGGTGTCATGTTCAGTGTTATGGTTAGGGTCCAGTTCAGGATTATGGTCATGGTTAGAATAAGGCCTGCTTTATGTTTTAGATTCTGGGTTATGATTAGGGTCCTGACTTAGTTCAGCTTTAGGGTTAGAGTTCTGGTCAGGCTCACGGTCTGGGTCAGAGTTAGGTTTATGGTCAGTGTCAGTGAAAGTATTAGGGTCAGGTTTAGGGTCAGGGCCAGGGTTCAGTTTAGGGGGTCAGGGCCAGGGTTCTGTTTAGGGTCAAAATTCGGATCAGGGTCAAGTTTTGGCAAAGTTCAGGGTAAGGGTCAGGTCAGATTCAGGGATAAATTCAGGGATAGGTTTAAAGTATGGGTTTGGGGTGAGAATTAGAATTAATTTGAGGATTAGGGTTACACTGGTTTAGGGTCAGGGTCTGCATTAGTTTTATGGGTTAGTTGTAGGGTTAGAATCATTGTTATGTTTTGTGTCATGGTCCATATCAGGGTCAGGGTCAGGGGTTACCTTTAGGGTTACAGTTAGGGTCAGAATCACAGTCAGCTTCAGGGTTAGTGTTAGGGGTCAGTGTAGGGTCACCGTTAGGGTCAGGTTTAGGTTTATGTTCAGGGTCTGGGTCAGGGTCAGGGGTGAAGTTCAGAGCCAGTGTCAGGTTTAGGGTCAGGGATCTGGTTTTGGTTTAGGGTCCACGTTCAGCTCAAGGACAGGGTTAGTTTTGGGTCAGTGCTATTGTCAGGGTTAGGTTTAGGGTCAGGATCTGGTGAAGGTCTGGGCCGGGGTCCGGTTTATGGTCAGGGTCAGGATTTGGATTGGGGGTCAATATACGGTTCAGTTTCAGGATTAGATTTAGGGGAAAGGTTTGGGTTTGGGAGTTAGGATTAGGTTTAGAAGTAGGGTTATGGTTCGGTTAGGGTTAGACAGCCTTAAGGTTAGGGTTAGGTTTTGGGTTAGGGTAGGGTTTAGTTTTATGTTTAGCCTCAGCATTAGGTTTAGGATCGTGGTTGGCATTAGATCAGGGATAGGGTTACCTTAAGGATTGCGGTTAGGGTCGGGAACACAGTCACGGTCAGGGTTAGGGTTAGGGTTAAGGGTCAGGCTTAGGACTGTGTCAGGCTTAGGGTTAGGGGTTAGGGTTAGGGTTAGGCTTAGGGTTAGGGTTAGGGTTAGGGTTAGGGTTAGGGTACGGGTTAGGGTTAGGGTTAGGGTACGGGTTAGGGTTAGGGTACGGGTTAGGGTTTAGGGTACGGGTTAGGGTATGGGTTAGGGTTAGGGTACGGGTTTAGGGTACGGGGTTAGGGTACGGGTTAGGGTTAGGGTTAGGGTTAGGGTTAGGGTTAGGGTTAGGGTACGGGTTAGGGTTAGGGTTAGGGTACGGGTTAGGGTATGGGTTAGGGTTAGGGTACGGGTTAGGGTACGGGTTAGGGTACGGGTTAGGGGTTAGGGTTAGGGTAAGGTTTAGGGTTAGGGTTAAGTTTATGGTCAGGCTCACAGTCAGAGTCAGGTGTCAGCGTTTTCAGTTAGTTTTAGGACCGGGTTAATTTTAGGGTTATAGTTAGGTTCAGGGTTAGGGGTTAGACATTGTTAGGGGCAGGGTTATCGTTAGGCGTAGTGTAGGGGGTCAGGGTTAGGGTTAGGTTTCAGGGTTAGGTTTATGGTCAGGCTCACAGTCAGTGTCAGGGTTAGGGTTAGTTTCAGAGTAAGGGTCAGGGTCAGGGATAGGTTTGGTGTCATGTTCAGTGTTATGGTTAGGGTCCAGTTCAGGATTAGTGGTCATGGTTAGAATAAGGCCTGCTTTATGTTTAGATTCTGGGGTTATGATTAGGGTCCTGACTTAGTTTAGCTTTAGGGTTAGAGTTCTGGTCAGGCTCACGGTCTGGGTCAGAGTTAGGTTTATGGTCAGTGTCAGTGAAAGTATTAGGGTCAGGTTTAGGGTCAGGGCCAGGGTTCAGTTTAGGGTCAGGGCCAGGGTTCTGTTTAGGGTCAAAATTCGGATCAGGGTCAAGTTTTGGCAAAGTTCAGGGTAAGGGTCAGGTCAGATTCAGGGATAAATTCAGGGATAGGTTTAAAGTATGGGTTTGGGGTGAGAATTAGAATTAATTTGAGGATTAGGGTTACACTGGTTTAGGGTCAGGGTCTGCATTAGTTTTATGGGTTAGTTGTAGGGTTAGAATCATTGTTATGTTTTGTGTCATGGTCCATATCAGGGTCAGGGTCAGGGTTACCTTTAGGGTTACAGTTAGGGTCAGAATCACAGTCAGCTTCAGGGTTAGTGTTAGGGTCCAGTGTAGGGTCACCGTTAGGGGTCAGGTTTAGGTTTATGTTCAGGGTCTGGGTCAGGGTCAGGGTGAAGTTCAGAGCCAGTGTCAGGTTTAGGGTCAGGATCTGGTTTTGGTTTAGGGTCCACGTTCAGCTCAAGGACAGGGTTAGTTTTGGGTCAGTGCTATTGTCAGGGTTAGGTTTCAGGTCAGGATCTGGTGAAGGTCTGGGCCGGGGTCCGGTTTATGGTCAGGGTCAGGATTTGGATTGGGGTCAATATACGGTTCAGTTTCAGGATTAGATTTAGGGGGAAAGGTTTGGATTTGGAGTTAGGATTAGGTTTAGAAGTAGGGTTATGGTTCGGTTAGGGTTAGACAGCCTTAAGGTTAGGGTTAGGTTTTGGGTTAGGGTAGGGTTTAGTTTTATGTTTAGCCTCAGCATTAGGTTTAGGATCGTGGTTGGCATTAGATCAGGGATAGGGTTACCTTAAGGATTGCGGTTAGGGTCGGGAACACAGTCACGGTCAGGGTTAGGGTTAGGGTTAGGGTCAGGCTTAGGACTGTGTCAGGCTTAAGGTTAGGGTTAGGGTTAGGCTTAGGGTTAGGGTTAGGTTTAGGGTTAGGGTTAGGTTTATGGTCAGGCTCACAGTCAGAGTCAGGGTCAGCGTTTTCAGTTAGTTTTAGGACCGGGTTAATTTTAGGGTTATAGTTAGGTTCAGGGTTAGGGTTAGACATTGTTAGGGGCAGGGTTATCGTTAGGCGTAGTGTAGGGGTCAGGGTTTAGGGTTAGGTTCAGGGTTAGGTTTATGGTCAGGCTCACAGTCAGTGTCAGGGTTAGGGTTAGTTTCAGAGTAAGGGGTCAGGGTCAGGGATAGGTTTGGTGTCATGTTCAGTGTTATGGTTAGGGTCCAGTTCAGGATTATGGTCATGGTTAGGAATAAGGCCTGCTTTATGTTTAGATTCTGGGTTATGATTAGGGTCCTGACTTAGTTTAGCTTTAGGGTTAGAGTTCTGGTCAGGCTCACGGTCTGGGTCAGAGTTAGGTTTATGGTCAGTGTCAGTGAAAGTATTAGGGTCAGGTTTAGGGTCAGGGCCAGGGTTCAGTTTAGGGTCAGGGCCAGGGTTCTGTTTAGGGTCAAAATTCGGATCAGGGTCAAGTTTTGGCAAAGTTCAGGGTAAGGGTCAGGTCAGATTCAGGGATAAATTCAGGGATAGGTTTAAAGTATGGGTTTGGGGTGAGAATTAGAATTAATTTGAGGATTAGGGTTACACTGGTTTAGGGTCAGGGTCTGCATTAGTTTTATGGGTTAGTTGTAGGGTTAGAATCATTGTTATGTTTTGTGTCATGGTCCATATCAGGGTCAGGGTCAGGGTTACCTTTAGGGTTACAGTTAGGGTCAGAATCACAGTCAGCTTCAGGGTTAGTGTTAGGGTCAGTGTAGGGTCACCGTTAGGGTCAGGTTTAGGTTATGTTCAGGGTCTGGGTCAGGGTCAGGGTGGAAGTTCAGAGCCAGGTGTCAGGTTTAGGGTCAGGATCTGGTTTTGGTTTAGGGTCCACGTTCAGCTCAAGGACAGGGTTAGTGTTAGGGTCAGTGCTATTGTCAGGGTTAGGTTTAGGGTCAGGATCTGGGAAGGTCTGGGCCGGGGTCCGGTTTATGGTCAGGGTCAGGATTTGGATTGGGGTCAATATACGGTTCAGTTTCAGGATTAGATTTAGGGGAAAGGTTTGGGTTTGGAGTTAGGATTAGGTTTAGAAGTAGGGTTATGGGTTCGGTTAGGGTTAGACAGCCTTAAGGTTAGGGTTAGGTTTTGTGTAGGGTAGGGTTTAGTTTTATGTTTAGCCTCAGCATTAGGTTTTAGGATCGTGGTTGGCATTAGATCAGGCGATAGGGTTACCTTAAGGATTGCGGTTAGAGGTCGGGAACACAGTCACGGTCAGGGTTAGGGTTAGGGTTAGGGGTCAGGCTTAGGACTGTGTCAGGCTTAGGGTTAGGGTTAGGGTTAGGCTTAGGGTTAGGGTTAGGGTTAGGGTTAGGGTTAGGGTACGGGTAGGGTTAGGGTTAGGGGTAGGGTTAGGGTACGGGTTAGGGTACGGGTTAGGGTTAGGGTAGCGGTGGGTTAGGGTACGGGGTTAGGGTAGGGTACGGGTTAGGGTTAGGGTACGGGTTAGGGTTAGGGTACGGGTTAGGGTATGGGTTAGGGTACGGGTTAGGGTACGGGTTAGAGTTAGGGTTAGGGTACGGGTTAGGGTTAGGGTACGGGTTAGGGTACGGGTTAGGGCACGGGTTAGGGTTAGGGTTAGGGTTAGGGTTAGGGTTAGGTTTAGGGTTAGGGTTAGGTTTATGGTCAGGCTCACAGTCAGAGTCAGGGTCAGCGTTTTCAGTTAGTTTTAGGACCGGGTTAATTTTAGGGTTATAGTTAGGTTCAGGGTTAGGGTTTAGACATTGTTAGGGGCAGGGTTATCGTTAGGCGTAGTGTAGGGGTCAGGGTTAGGGGTTAGGTTCAGGGTTTAGGCTTATGGTCAGGCTCACAGTCAGTGTCAGGGTTAGGGTTAGTTTCAGAGTAAGGGTCAGGGTCAGGGATAGGTTTGGTGTCATGTTCAGTGTTATGGTTAGGGTCCAGTTCAGGATTATGGTCATGGTTAGAATAAGGCCTGCTTTATGTTTAGATTCTGGGTTATGATTAGGGTCCTGACTTAGTTCAGCTTTAGGGTTAGAGTTCTGGTCAGGCTCACGGTCTGGGTCAGAGTTAGGTTTATGGTCAGTGTCAGTGAAAGTATTAGGGTCAGGTTTAGGGTCAGGGCCAGGGTTCAGTTTAGGGGTCAGGGCCAGGGTTCTGTTTAGGGTCAAAATTCGGATCAGGGTCAAGTTTTGGCAAAGTTCAGGGTAAGGGTCAGGTCAGATTCAGGGATAAATTCAGGGATAGGTTTTAAAGTATGGGTTTGGGGTGAGAATTAGAATTATTTGAGGATTAGGGTTACACTGGTTTAGGGTCAGGGTCTTGCATTAGTTTTATGGGTTAGTTGTAGGGTTAGAATCATTGTTATGTTTTGTGTCATGGTCCATATCAGGGGTCAGGGTCAGGGTTACCTTTAGGGTTACAGTTAGGGTCAGAATCACAGTCAGCTTCAGGGTTAGTGTTAGGGGTCAGTGTAGGGTCACCGTTAGGGTCAGGTTTAGGTTTATGTTCAGGGTCTGGGGTCAGGGTCAGGGTGAAGTTCAGAGCCAGTGTCAGGTTTAGGGTCAGGATCTGGTGTTTGGTTTAGGGTCCACGTTCAGCTCAAGGACAGGGTTAGTTTTGGTGTCAGTGCTATTGTCAGGGTTAGGTTTAGGGTCAGGATCTGGTGAAGGTCTGGGCCGGGGGTCCGGTTTATGGTCAGGGTCAGGATTTGGATTGGGGTCAATATACGGTTCAGTTTCAGGATTAGATTTAGGGGAAAGGTTTGGGTTTGGAGTTAGGATTAGGTTTAGAAGTAGGGTTATGGTTCGGTTAGGGTTAGACAGCCTTAAGGTTAGGGTTAGGTTTTGGGTTAGGGTAGGGTTTAGTTTTTATGTTTAGCCTCAGCATTAGGTTTAGGATCGTGGTTGGCATTAGATCAGGGATAGGGTTACCTTAAGGATTGCGGTTAGGGTCGGGAACACAGTCACGGTCAGGGTTAGGGTTAGGGTTAGGGTCAGGCTTAGGACTGTGTCAGGCTTAGGGTTAGGTTAGGGTTAGGCTTAGGGTTAGGAGTTTAGGGTTAGGGGTTAGGGTTAGGGTTAGGGTTAGGGTAGCGGGTTAGGGTTAGGGTTAGGGTTAGGGTACGGGTTAGGGTACGGGTTAGGGTTAGGGTACGGGTTAGGGTACGGGTTAGGGTTAGGGTACGGGTTAGGGTTAGGGTACGGGTTAGGGTTAGGGTACGGGTAGGGTATGGGTTAGGGTACGGGTTAGGGTACGGGTTAGAGTTAGGGTTAGGGTACGGGTTAGGGTTAGGGTACTGGGGTTAGGGTACGGGTTAGGGCACGGGTTAGGGTTAGGGTTAGGGTTAGGGTTAGGGTTAGGTTTAGGGGTTAGGTTAGGTTATGGTCAGGCTCACAGTCAGAGTCAGGGTCAGCGTTTTCAGTTAGTTTTAGGACCGGGTTAATTTTAGGGTTATAGTTAGGTTCAGGGTTAGGGTTAGACATTGTTAGGGGCAGGGTTATCGTTAGGCGTAGTGTAGGGGTCAGGGTTAGGGTTAGGTTCAGGGTTAGGCTTATGGTCAGGCTCACAGTCAGTGTCAGGGTTAGGGTTAGTTTCAGAGTAAGGGTCAGGGTCAGGGATAGGTTTGGTGTCATGTTCAGTGTTATGGTTAGGGTCCAGTTCAGGATTATGGTCATGGTTAGAATAAGGCCTGCTTTATGTTTAGATTCTGGGTTATGATTAGGGTCCTGACTTAGTTCAGCTTTAGGGTTAGAGTTCTGGTCAGGCTCACGGTCTGGGTCAGAGTTAGGTTTATGGTCAGTGTCAGTGAAAGTATTAGGGTCAGTCAGGGCCAGGGTTCAGTTTAGGGTCAGGGCCAGGGTTCTGTTTAGGGTCAAAATTCGGATCAGGGTCAAGTTTTGGCAAAGTTCAGGGTAAGGGTCAGGTCAGATTCAGGGATAAATTCAGGGATAGGTTTAAAGTATGGGTTTGGGGTGAGAATTAGAATTAATTTGAGGATTAGGGTTACACTGGTTTAGGGTCAGGGTCTGCATTAGTTTTATGGGTTAGTTGTAGGGTTAGAATCATTGTTATGTTTTGTGTCATGGTCCATATCAGGGTCAGGGTCAGGGTTACCTTTAGGGTTACAGTTAGGGTCAGAATCACAGTCAGCTTCAGGGTTAGTGTTAGGGTCAGTGTAGGGTCACCGTTAGGGTCAGGTTTAGGTTTATGTTCAGGGTCTGGGTCAGGGTCAGGGTGAAGTTCAGAGCCAGTGTCAGGTTTAGGGTCAGGATCTGGTTTTGGTTTAGGGTCCACGTTCAGCTCAAGGACAGGGTTAGTTTTGGGTCAGTGCTATTGTCAGGGTTAGGTTTAGGGTCAGGATCTGGTGAAGGTCTGGGCCGGGGTCCGGTTTATGGTCAGGGTCAGGATTTGGATTGGGGTCAATATACGGTTCAGTTTCAGGATTAGATTTAGGGGAAAGGTTTGGGTTTGGAGTTAGGATTAGGTTTAGAAGTAGGGTTATGGTTCGGTTAGGGTTAGACAGCCTTAAGGTTAGGGTTAGGTTTTGGGTTAGGGTAGGGTTTAGTTTTATGTTTAGCCTCAGCATTAGGTTTAGGATCGTGGTTGGCATTAGATCAGGGATAGGGTTACCTTAAGGATTGCGGTTAGGGTCGGGAACACAGTCACGGTCAGGGTTAGGGTTAGGGTTAGGGTCAGGCTTAGGACTGTGTCAGGCTTAGGGTTAGGGTTAGGGTTAGGGTTAGGCTTAGGGTTAGGGTTAGGATTAGGGTTAGGGTTAGGGTACGGGTTAGGGTTAGGGTTAGGGTACGGGTTAGGGTTAGGGTACGGGTTAGGGTTAGGGTACGGGTTAGGGTATGGGTTAGGGTTAGGGTACGGGTTAGGGTACGGGTTAGGGTTAGGGTTAGGGTTAGGGTTAGGGTACGGGTTAGGGTTAGGGTTAGGGTACGGGTTAGGGTTAGGGTACGGGTTAGGGTATGGGTTAGGGTTAGGGTACGGGTTAGGGTACGGGTTAGGGTACGGGTTAGGGTTAGGGTTAGGGTAAGGTTTAGGGTTAGGGTTAAGTTTATGGTCAGGCTCACAGTCAGAGTCAGGGTCAGCGTTTTCAGTTAGTTTTAGGACCGGGTTAATTTTAGGGTTATAGTTAGGTTCAGGGTTAGGGTTAGACATTGTTAGGGGCAGGGTTATCGTTAGGCGTAGTGTAGGGGTCAGGGTTAGGGTTAGGTTCAGGGTTAGGTTTATGGTCAGGCTCACAGTCAGTGTCAGGGTTAGGGTTAGTTTCAGAGTAAGGGTCAGGGTCAGGGATAGGTTTGGTGTCATGTTCAGTGTTATGGTTAGGGTCCAGTTCAGGATTATGGTCATGGTTAGAATAAGGCCTGCTTTATGTTTAGATTCTGGGTTATGATTAGGGTCCTGACTTAGTTTAGCTTTAGGGTTAGAGTTCTGGTCAGGCTCACGGTCTGGGTCAGAGTTAGGTTTATGGTCAGTGTCAGTGAAAGTATTAGGGTCAGGTTTAGGGTCAGGGCCAGGGTTCAGTTTAGGGTCAGGGCCAGGGTTCTGTTTAGGGTCAAAATTCGGATCAGGGTCAAGTTTTGGCAAAGTTCAGGGTAAGGGTCAGGTCAGATTCAGGGATAAATTCAGGGATAGGTTTAAAGTATGGGTTTGGGGTGAGAATTAGAATTAATTTGAGGATTAGGGTTACACTGGTTTAGGGTCAGGGTCTGCATTAGTTTTATGGGTTAGTTGTAGGGTTAGAATCATTGTTATGTTTTGTGTCATGGTCCATATCAGGGTCAGGGTCAGGGTTACCTTTAGGGTTACAGTTAGGGTCAGAATCACAGTCAGCTTCAGGGTTAGTGTTAGGGTCAGTGTAGGGTCACCGTTAGGGTCAGGTTTAGGTTTATGTTCAGGGTCTGGGTCAGGGTCAGGGTGAAGTTCAGAGCCAGTGTCAGGTTTAGGGTCAGGATCTGGTTTTGGTTTAGGGTCCACGTTCAGCTCAAGGACAGGGTTAGTTTTGGGTCAGTGCTATTGTCAGGGTTAGGTTTAGGGTCAGGATCTGGTGAAGGTCTGGGCCGGGGTCCGGTTTATGGTCAGGGTCAGGATTTGGATTGGGGTCAATATACGGTTCAGTTTCAGGATTAGATTTAGGGGAAAGGTTTGGGTTTGGAGTTAGGATTAGGTTTAGAAGTAGGGTTATGGTTCGGTTAGGGTTAGACAGCCTTAAGGTTAGGGTTAGGTTTTGGGTTAGGGTAGGGTTTAGTTTTATGTTTAGCCTCAGCATTAGGTTTAGGATCGTGGTTGGCATTAGATCAGGGATAGGGTTACCTTAAGGATTGCGGTTAGGGTCGGGAACACAGTCACGGTCAGGGTTAGGGTTAGGGTTAGGGTCAGGCTTAGGACTGTGTCAGGCTTAGGGTTAGGCTTAGGGTTAGGGTTAGGGTTAGGGTTAGGGTACGGGTTAGGGTTAGGGTTAGGGTACGGGTTAGGGTTAGGGTACGGGTTAGGGTTAGGGTACGGGTTAGGGTTAGGGTACGGGTTAGGGTACGGGTTAGGGTTAGGGTACGGGTTAGGGTACGGGTTAGGGTACGGGTTAGGGTTAGGGTTAGGGTTAGGGTTAGGTTTAGGGTTAGGTTTATGGTCAGGCTCACAGTCAGAGTCAGGGTCAGCGTTTTCAGTTAGTTTTAGGACCGGGTTAATTTTAGGGTTATAGTTAGGTTCAGGGTTAGGGTTAGACATTGTTAGGGGCAGGGTTATCGTTAGGCGTAGTGTAGGGGTCACGGTTAGGGTTAGGTTCAGGGTTAGGTTTATGGTCAGGCTCACAGTCAGTGTCAGGGTTAGTGTTAGTTTCAGAGTAAGGGTCAGGGTCAGGGATAGGTTTGGTGTCATGTTCAGTGTTATGGTTAGGGTCCAGTTCAGGATTATGGTCATGGTTAGAATAAGGCCTGCTTTATGTTTAGATTCTGGGTTATGATTAGGGTCCTGACTTAGTTTAGCTTTAGGGTTAGAGTTCTGGTCAGGCTCACGGTCTGGGTCAGAGTTAGGTTTATGGTCAGTGTCAGTGAAAGTATTAGGGTCAGGTTTAGGGTCAGGGCCAGGGTTCAGTTTAGGGTCAGGGCCAGGGTTCTGTTTAGGGTCAAAATTCGGATCAGGGTCAAGTTTTGGCAAAGTTCAGGGTAAGGGTCAGGTCAGATTCAGGGATAAATTCAGGGATAGGTTTAAAGTATGGGTTTGGGGTGAGAATTAGAATTAATTTGAGGATTAGGGTTACACTGGTTTAGGGTCAGGGTCTGCATTAGTTTTATGGGTTAGTTGTAGGGTTAGAATCATTGTTATGTTTTGTGTCATGGTCCATATCAGGGTCAGGGTCAGGGTTACCTTTAGGGTTACAGTTAGGGTCAGAATCACAGTCAGCTTCAGGGTTAGTGTTAGGGTCAGTGTAGGGTCACCGTTAGGGTCAGGTTTAGGTTTATGTTCAGGGTCTGGGTCAGGGTCAGGGTGAAGTTCAGAGCCAGTGTCAGGTTTAGGGTCAGGATCTGGTTTTGGTTTAGGGTCCACGTTCAGCTCAAGGACAGGGTTAGTTTTGGGTCAGTGCTATTGTCAGGGTTAGGTTTAGGGTCAGGATCTGGTGAAGGTCTGGGCCGGGGTCCGGTTTATGGTCAGGGTCAGGATTTGGATTGGGGTCAATATACGGTTCAGTTTCAGGATTAGATTTAGGGGAAAGGTTTGGGTTTGGAGTTAGGATTAGGTTTAGAAGTAGGGTTATGGTTCGGTTAGGGTTAGACAGCCTTAAGGTTAGGGTTAGGTTTGGGGTTAGGGTAGGGTTTAGTTTTATGTTTAGACTCAGCATTAGGTTTAGGATCGTGGTTGGCATTAGATCAGGGATAGGGTTACCTTAAGGATTGCGGTTAGGGTCGGGAACACAGTCACGGTCAGGGTTAGGGTTAGGGTTAGGGTCAGGCTTAGGACTGTGTCAGGCTTAGGGTTAGGGTTAGGGTTAGGGTACGGGTTAGGGTTAGGGTACGGGTTAGGGTTAGGGTACGGGTTAGGGTTAGGGTTAGGGTACGGGTTAGGGTTAGGGTACGTGTTAGGGTTAGTGTACGGGTTAGGGTACGGGTTAGGGTTAGGGTACGGTTTAGGGTACGGGTTAGGGTACGGGTTAGGGTTAGGGTTAGGGTTAGGGTACGGGTTAGGGTACGGGTTAGGGTACGGGTTAGGGTACGGGTTAGGGTTAGGGTTAGGGTTAGGGTTAGGGTTAGGTTTAGGGTTAGGGTTAGGGTTAGGTTTATGGTCAGGCTCACAGTCAGAGTCAGGGTCAGCGTTTTCAGTTAGTTTTAGGACCGGGTTAATTTTAGGGTTATAGTTAGGTTCAGGGTTAGGGTTAGACATTGTTAGGGGCAGGGTTATCGTTAGGCATAGTGTAGGGGTCAGGGTTAGGGTTAGGTTCAGGGTTAGGTTTATGGTCAGGCTCACAGTCAGTGTCAGGGTTAGGGTTAGTTTCAGAGTAAGGGTCAGGGTCAGGGATAGGTTTGGTGTCATGTTCAGTGTTATGGTTAGGGTCCAGTTCAGGATTATGGTCATGGTTAGAATAAGGCCTGCTTTATGTTTAGATTCTGGGTTATGATTAGGGTCCTGACTTAGTTTAGCTTTAGGGTTAGAGTTCTGGTCAGGCTCACGGTCTGGGTCAGAGTTAGGTTTATGGTCAGTGTCAGTGAAAGTATTAGGGTCAGGTTTAGGGTCAGGGCCAGGGTTCAGTTTAGGGTCAGGGCCAGGGTTCTGTTTAGGGTCAAAATTCGGATCAGGGTCAAGTTTTGGCAAAGTTCAGGGTAAGGGTCAGGTCAGATTCAGGGATAAATTCAGGGATAGGTTTAAAGTATGGGTTTGGGGTGAGAATTAGAATTAATTTGAGGATTAGGGTTACACTGGTTTAGGGTCAGGGTCTGCATTAGTTTTATGGGTTAGTTGTAGGGTTAGAATCATTGTTATGTTTTGTGTCATGGTCCATATCAGGGTCAGGGTCAGGGTTACCTTTAGGGTTACAGTTAGGGTCAGAATCACAGTCAGCTTCAGGGTTAGTGTTAGGGTCAGTGTAGGGTCACCGTTAGGGTCAGGTTTAGGTTTATGTTCAGGGTCTGGGTCAGGGTCAGGGTGAAGTTCAGAGCCAGTGTCAGGTTTAGGGTCAGGATCTGGTTTTGGTTTAGGGTCCACGTTCAGCTCAAGGACAGGGTTAGTTTTGGGTCAGTGCTATTGTCAGGGTTAGGTTTAGGGTCAGGATCTGGTGAAGGTCTGGGCCGGGGTCCGGTTTATGGTCAGGGTCAGGATTTGGATTGGGGTCAATATACGGTTCAGTTTCAGGATTAGATTTAGGGGAAAGGTTTTGGTTTGGAGTTAGGATTAGGTTTAGAAGTAGGGTTATGGTTCGGTTAGGGTTAGACAGCCTTAAGGTTAGGGTTAGGTTTTGGGTTAGGGTAGGGTTTAGTTTTATGTTTAGCCTCAGCATTAGGTTTAGGATCGTGGTTGGCATTAGATCAGGGATAGGGTTAACTTAAGGATTGGGGTTAGGGTCGGGAACACAGTCACGGTCAGGGTTAGGGTTAGGGTTAGGGTCAGGCTTAGGACTGTGTCAGGCTTAGGGTTAGGGTTAGGGTTAGGCTTAGGGTTAGGGTTAGGGTTAGGGTTAGGGTTAGGGTACGGGTTAGGGTACGGGTTAGGGTTAGGGTACGGGTTAGGGTACGGGTTAGGGTTAGGGTACGGGTTAGGGTACGGGTTAGGGTTAGGGTACGGGTTAGGGTTAGGGTACGGGTTAGGGTTAGGGTACGGGATAGGGTATGGGTTAGGGTACGGGTTAGGGTACGGGTTAGAGTTAGGGTTAGGGTACGGGTTAGGGTTAGGGTACGGGTTAGGGTACGGGTTAGGGCACGGGTTAGGGTTAGGGTTAGGGTTAGGGTTAGGGTTAGGTTTAGGGTTAGGGTTAGGTTTATGGTCAGGCTCACAGTCAGAGTCAGGGTCAGCGTTTTCAGTTAGTTTTAGGACCGGGTTAATTTTAGGGTTATAGTTAGGTTCAGGGTTAGGGTTAGACATTGTTAGGGGCAGGGTTATCGTTAGGCGTAGTGTAGGGGTCAGGGTTAGGGTTAGGTTCAGGGTTAGGTTTATGGTCAGGCTCACAGTCAGTGTCAGGGTTAGGGTTAGTTTCAGAGTAAGGGTCAGGGTCAGGGATAGTTTTGGTGTCATGTTCAGTGTTATGGTTAGGGTCCAGTTCAGGATTATGGTCATGGTTAGAATAAGGCCTGCTTTATGTTTAGATTCTGGGTTATGATTAGGGTCCTGACTTAGTTCAGCTTTAGGGTTAGAGTTCTGGTCAGGCTCACGGTCTGGGTCAGAGTTAGGTTTATGGTCAGTGTCAGTGAAAGTATTAGGGTCAGGTTTAGGGTCAGGGCCAGGGTTCAGTTTAGGGTCAGGGCCAGGGTTCTGTTTAGGGTCAAAATTCGGATCAGGGTCAAGTTTTGGCAAAGTTCAGGGTAAGGGTCAGGTCAGATTCAGGGATAAATTCAGGGATAGGTTTAAAGTATGGGTTTGGGGTGAGAATTAGAATTAATTTGAGGATTAGGGTTACACTGGTTTAGGGTCAGGGTCTGCATTAGTTTTATGGGTTAGTTGTAGGGTTAGAATCATTGTTATGTTTTGTGTCATGGTCCATATCAGGGTCAGGGTCAGGGTTACCTTTAGGGTTACAGTTAGGGTCAGAATCACAGTCAGCTTCAGGGTTAGTGTTAGGGTCAGTGTAGGGTCACCGTTAGGGTCAGGTTTAGGTTTATGTTCAGGGTCTGGGTCAGGGTCAGGGTGAAGTTCAGAGCCAGTGTCAGGTTTAGGGTCAGGATCTGGTTTTGGTTTAGGGTCCACGTTCAGCTCAAGGACAGGGTTAGTTTTGGGTCAGTGCTATTGTCAGGGTTAGGTTTAGGGTCAGGATCTGGTGAAGGTCTGGGCCGGGGTCCGGTTTATGGTCAGGGTCAGGATTTGGATTGGGGTCAATATACGGTTCAGTTTCAGGATTAGATTTAGGGGAAAGGTTTGGGTTTGGAGTTAGGATTAGGTTTAGAAGTAGGGTTATGGTTCGGTTAGGGTTAGACAGCCTTAAGGTTAGGGTTAGGTTTTGGGTTAGGGTAGGGTTTAGTTTTATGTTTAGCCTCAGCATTAGGTTTAGGATCGTGGTTGGCATTAGATCAGGGATAGGGTTACCTTAAGGATTGCGGTTAGGGTCGGGAACACAGTCACGGTCAGGGTTAGGGTTAGGGTTAGGGTCAGGCTTAGGACTGTGTAGGCTTAGGGTTAGGGTTAGGGTTAGGGTTAGGCTTAGGGTTAGGGTTAGGGTTACGGTTAGGGTTAGGGTACGGGTTAGGGTTAGGGTTAGGGTACGGGTTAGGGTTAGGGTACGGGTTAGGGTTAGGGTACGGGTTAGGGTATGGTTTAGGGTTAGGGTACGGGTTAGGGTACGGGTTAGGGTACGGGTTAGGGTACGGGTTAGGGTTAGGGTTAGGTTTAGGGTTAGGGTTAGGTTTATGGTCAGGCTCACAGTCAGAGTCAGGGTCAGCGTTTTCAGTTAGTTTTAGGACCGGGTTAATTTTAGGGTTATAGTTAGGTTCAGGGTTAGGGTTAGACATTGTTAGGGGCAGGGTTATCGTTAGGCGTAGTGTAGGGGTCAGGGTTAGGGTTAGGTTCAGGGTTAGGTTTATGGTCAGGCTCACAGTCAGTGTCAGGGTTAGGGTTAGTTTCAGAGTAAGGGTCAGGGTCAGGGATAGGTTTGGTGTCATGTTCAGTGTTATGGTTAGGGTCCAGTTCAGGATTATGGTCATGGTTAGAATAAGGCCTGCTTTATGTTTAGATTCTGGGTTATGATTAGGGTCCTGACTTAGTTTAGCTTTAGGGTTAGAGTTCTGGTCAGGCTCACGGTCTGGGTCAGAGTTAGGTTTATGGTCAGTGTCAGTGAAAGTATTAGGGTCAGGTTTAGGGTCAGGGCCAGGGTTCAGTTTAGGGTCAGGGCCAGGGTTCTGTTTAGGGTCAAAATTCGGATCAGGGTCAAGTTTTGGCAAAGTTCAGGGTAAGGGTCAGGTCAGATTCAGGGATAAATTCAGGGATAGGTTTAAAGTATGGGTTTGGGGTGAGAATTAGAATTAATTTGAGGATTAGGGTTACACTGGTTTAGGGTCAGGGTCTGCATTAGTTTTATGGGTTAGTTGTAGGGTTAGAATCATTGTTATGTTTTGTGTCATGGTCCATATCAGGGTCAGGGTCAGGGTTACCTTTAGGGTTACAGTTAGGGTCAGAATCACAGTCAGCTTCAGGGTTAGTGTTAGGGTCAGTGTAGGGTCACCGTTAGGGTCAGGTTTAGGTTTATGTTCAGGGTCTGGGTCAGGGTCAGGGTGAAGTTCAGAGCCAGTGTCAGGTTTAGGGTCAGGATCTGGTTTTGGTTTAGGGTCCACGTTCAGCTCAAGGACAGGGTTAGTTTTGGGTCAGTGCTATTGTCAGGGTTAGGTTTAGGGTCAGGATCTGGTGAAGGTCTGGGCCGGGGTCCGGTTTATGGTCAGGGTCAGGATTTGGATTGGGGTCAATATACGGTTCAGTTTCAGGATTAGATTTAGGGGAAAGGTTTTGGGTTTGGAGTTAGGATTAGGTTTAGAAGTAGGGTTATGGTTCGGTTAGGGTTAGACAGCCTTAAGGTTAGGGTTAGGTTTGGGGTTAGGGTAGGGTTTAGTTTTATGTTTAGACTCAGCATTAGGTTTAGGATCGTGGTTGGCATTAGATCAGGGATAGGGTTACCTTAAGGATTGCGGTTAGGGTCGGGAACACAGTCACGGTCAGGGTTAGGGTTAGGGTTAGGGTCAGGCTTAGGACTGTGTCAGGCTTAGGGTTAGGGTTAGGGTACGGGTTAGGGTTAGGGTACGGGTTAGGGTTAGGGTACGGGTTAGGGTTAGGGTTAGGGTAGGTACGGGTTAGGGTTAGGGTACGGGTTAGGGTTAGGGTACGGGTTAGGGTACGGGTTAGGGTTAGGGTACGGTTTAGGGTACGGGGTTAGGGTACGGGTTAGGGTTAGGGTTAGGGTTAGGGTACGGGTTAGGGTACGGGTTAGGGTTAGGGTTAGGGTACGGGTTAGGGTTAGGGTTAGGGTTAGGGTTAGGGTTAGGTTTAGGGTTAGGGTTAGGGTTAGGTTTATGGTCAGGCTCACAGTCAGAGTCAGGGTCAGCGTTTTCAGTTAGTTTTAGGACCGGGTTAATTTTAGGGTTATAGTTAGGTCAGGGTTAGGGTTAGACATTGTTAGGGGCAGGGTTATCGTTAGGCGTAGTGTAGGGGTCAGGGTTAGGGTTAGGTTCAGGGTTAGGTTTATGGTCAGGCTCACAGTCAGTGTCAGGGTTAGGGTTAGTTTCAGAGTAAGGGTCAGGGTCAGGGATAGGTTTGGTGTCATGTTCAGTGTTATGGTTAGGGTCCAGTTCAGGATTTTGGTCATGGTTAGAATAAGGCCTGCTTTATGTTTAGATTCTGGGTTATGATTAGGGTCCTGACTTAGTTTAGCTTTAGGGTTAGAGTTCTGGTCAGGCTCACGGTCTGGGTCAGAGTTAGGTTTATGGTCAGTGTCAGTGAAAGTATTAGGGTCAGGTTTAGGGTCAGGGCCAGGGTTCAGTTTAGGGTCAGGGCCAGGGTTCTGTTTAGGGTCAAAATTCGGATCAGGGTCAAGTTTTGGCAAAGTTCAGGGTAAGGGTCAGGTCAGATTCAGGGATAAATTCAGGGATAGGTTTAAAGTATGGGTTTGGGGTGAGAATTAGAATTAATTTGAGGATTAGGGTTACACTGGTTTAGGGTCAGGGTCTGCATTAGTTTTATGGGTTAGTTGTAGGGTTAGAATCATTGTTATGTTTTGTGTCATGGTCCATATCAGGGTCAGGGTCAGGGTTACCTTTAGGGTTACAGTTAGGGTCAGAATCACAGTCAGCTTCAGGGTTAGTGTTTAGGGTCAGTGTAGGGTCACCGTTAGGGTCAGGTTTAGGTTTATGTTCAGGGTCTGGGTCAGGGGTCAGGGTGAAGTTCAGAGCCAGTGTCAGGTTTAGGGTCAGGATCTGGTTTTGGTTTAGGGTCCACGTTCAGCTCAAGGACAGGGTTAGTTTTGGGTCAGTGCTATTGTCAGGGTTAGGTTTAGGGTCAGGATCTGGTGAAGGTCTGGGCCGGGGTCCGGTTTATGGTCAGGGTCAGGATTTGGATTGGGGTCAATATACGGTTCAGTTTCAGGATTAGATTTAGGGGAAAGGTTTGGGTTTGGAGTTAGGATTAGGTTTAGAAGTAGGGTTATGGTTCGGTTAGGGTTAGACAGCCTTAAGGTTAGGGTTAGGTTTGGGGTTAGGGTAGGGTTTAGTTTTATGTTTAGACTCAGCATTAGGTTTAGGATCGTGGTTGGCATTAGATCAGGGATAGGGTTACCTTAAGGATTGCGGTTAGGGTCGGGAACACAGTCACGGTCAGGGTTAGGGTTAGGGTTAGGGTCAGGCTTAGGACTGTGTCAGGCTTAGGGTTAGGGTTAGGGTACGGGTTAGGGTTAGGGTACGGGTTAGGGTTAGGGTACGGGTTAGGGTTAGGGTTAGGGTACGGGTTAGGGTTAGGGTACGGGTTAGGGTTAGGGTACGGGTTAGGGTACGGGTTAGGGTTAGGGTACGGTTTAGGGTACGGGTTAGGGTACGGGTTAGGGTTAGGGTTAGGGTTAGGGTACGGGTTAGGGTACGGGTTAGGGTTAGGGTTAGGGTACGGGTTAGGGTTAGGGTTAGGGTTAGGGTTAGGGTTAGGTTTAGGGTTAGGGTTAGGGTTAGGTTTATGGTCAGGCTCACAGTCAGAGTCAGGGTCAGCGTTTTCAGTTAGTTTTAGGACCGGGTTAATTTTAGGGTTATAGTTAGGTTCAGGGTTAGGGTTAGACATTGTTAGGGGCAGGGTTATCGTTAGGCGTAGTGTAGGGGTCAGGGTTAGGGTTAGGTTCAGGGTTAGGTTTATGGTCAGGCTCACAGTCAGTGTCAGGGTTAGGGTTAGTTTCAGAGTAAGGGTCAGGGTCAGGGATAGGTTTGGTGTCATGTTCAGTGTTATGGTTAGGGTCCAGTTCAGGATTATGGTCATGGTTAGAATAAGGCCTGCTTTATGTTTAGATTCTGGGTTATGATTAGGGTCCTGACTTAGTTTAGCTTTAGGGTTAGAGTTCTGGTCAGGCTCACGGTCTGGGTCAGAGTTAGGTTTATGGTCAGTGTCAGTGAAAGTATTAGGGTCAGGTTTAGGGTCAGGGCCAGGGTTCAGTTTAGGGTCAGGGCCAGGGTTCTGTTTAGGGTCAAAATTCGGATCAGGGTCAAGTTTTGGCAAAGTTCAGGGTAAGGGTCAGGTCAGATTCAGGGATAAATTCAGGGATAGGTTTAAAGTATGGGTTTGGGGTGAGAATTAGAATTAATTTGAGGATTAGGGTTACACTGGTTTAGGGTCAGGGTCTGCATTAGTTTTATGGGTTAGTTGTAGGGTTAGAATCATTGTTATGTTTTGTGTCATGGTCCATATCAGGGTCAGGGTCAGGGTTACCTTTAGGGTTACAGTTAGGGTCAGAATCACAGTCAGCTTCAGGGTTAGTGTTAGGGTCAGTGTAGGGTCACCGTTAGGGTCAGGTTTAGGTTTATGTTCAGGGTCTGGGTCAGGGTCAGGGTGAAGTTCAGAGCCAGTGTCAGGTTTAGGGTCAGGATCTGGTTTTGGTTTAGGGTCCACGTTCAGCTCAAGGACAGGGTTAGTTTTGGGTCAGTGCTATTGTCAGGGTTAGGTTTAGGGTCAGGATCTGGTGAAGGTCTGGGCCGGGGTCCGGTTTATGGTCAGGGTCAGGATTTGGATTGGGGTCAATATACGGTTCAGTTTCAGGATTAGATTTAGGGGAAAGGTTTGGCTTTGGAGTTAGGATTAGGTTTAGAAGTAGGGTTATGGTTCGGTTAGGGTTAGACAGCCTTAAGGTTAGGGTTAGGTTTTGGGTTAGGGTAGGGTTTAGTTTTATGTTTAGCCTCAGCATTAGGTTTAGGATCGTGGTTGGCATTAGATCAGGGATAGGGTTACCTTAAGGATTGCGGTTAGGGTCGGGAACACAGTCACGGTCAGGGTTAGGGTTAGGGTTAGGGTCAGGCTTAGGACTGTGTCAGGCTTAGGGTTAGGGTTAGGGTTAGGCTTAGGGTTAGGGTTAGGGTACGGGTTAGGGTTAGGGTTAGGGTACGGGTTAGGGTTAGGGTACGGGTTAGGGTTAGGGTACGGGTTAGGGTTAGGGTACGGGTTAGGGTACGGGTTAGGGTTAGGGTACGGGTTAGGGTTAGGGTACGGGTTAGGGTACGGGTTAGGGTTAGGGTTAGGGTTAGGTTTAGGGTTAGGGTTAGGTTTATGGTCAGGCTCACAGTCAGAGTCAGGGTCAGCGTTTTCAGTTAGTTTTAGGACCGGGTTAATTTTAGGGTTATAGTTAGGTTCAGGGTTAGGGTTAGACATTGTTAGGGGCAGGGTTATCGTTAGGCGTAGTGTAGGGGTCAGGGTTAGGGTTAGGTTCAGGGTTAGGTTTATGGTCAGGCTCACAGTCAGTGTCAGGGTTAGGGTTAGTTTCAGAGTAAGGGTCAGGGTCAGGGATAGGTTTGGTGTCATGTTCAGTGTTATGGTTAGGGTCCAGTTCAGGATTATGGTCATGGTTAGAATAAGGCCTGCTTTATGTTTAGATTCTGGGTTATGATTAGGGTCCTGACTTAGTTTAGCTTTAGGGTTAGAGTTCTGGTCAGGCTCACGGTCTGGGTCAGAGTTAGGTTTATGGTCAGTGTCAGTGAAAGTATTAGGGTCAGGTTTAGGGTCAGGGCCAGGGTTCAGTTTAGGGTCAGGGCCAGGGTTCTGTTTAGGGTCAAAATTCGGATCAGGGTCAAGTTTTGGCAAAGTTCAGGGTAAGGGTCAGGTCAGATTCAGGGATAAATTCAGGGATAGGTTTAAAGTATGGGTTTGGGGTGAGAATTAGAATTAATTTGAGGATTAGGGTTACACTGGTTTAGGGTCAGGGTCTGCATTAGTTTTATGGGTTAGTTGTAGGGTTAGAATCATTGTTATGTTTTGTGTCATGGTCCATATCAGGGTCAGGGTCAGGGTTACCTTTAGGGTTACAGTTAGGGTCAGAATCACAGTCAGCTTCAGGGTTAGTGTTAGGGTCAGTGTAGGGTCACCGTTAGGGTCAGGTTTAGGTTTATGTTCAGGGTCTGGGTCAGGGTCAGGGTGAAGTTCAGAGCCAGTGTCAGGTTTAGGGTCAGGATCTGGTTTTGGTTTAGGGTCCACGTTCAGCTCAAGGACAGGGTTAGTTTTGGGTCAGTGCTATTGTCAGGGTTAGGTTTAGGGTCAGGATCTGGTGAAGGTCTGGGCCGGGGTCCGGTTTATGGTCAGGGTCAGGATTTGGATTGGGGTCAATATACGGTTCAGTTTCAGGATTAGATTTAGGGGAAAGGTTTGGGTTTGGAGTTAGGATTAGGTTTAGAAGTAGGGTTATGGTTCGGTTAGGGTTAGACAGCCTTAAGGTTAGGGTTAGGTTTGGGGTTAGGGTAGGGTTTAGTTTTATGTTTAGACTCAGCATTAGGTTTAGGATCGTGGTTGGCATTAGATCAGGGATAGGGTTACCTTAAGGATTGCGGTTAGGGTCGGGAACACAGTCACGGTCAGGGTTAGGGTTAGGGTTAGGGTCAGGCTTAGGACTGTGTCAGGCTTAGGGTTAGGGTTAGGGTTAGGGTACGGGTTAGGGTTAGGGTACGGGTTAGGGTTAGTGTACGGGTTAGGGTTAGGGTTAGGGTACGGGTTTGGGTTAGGGTACGGGTTAGGGTTAGGGTACGGGTTAGGGTACGGGTTAGGGTTAGGGTACGGTTTAGGGTACGGGTTAGGGTACGGGTTAGGGTTAGGGTTAGGGTTAGGGTACGGGTTAGGGTACGGGTTAGGGTACGGGTTAGGGTACGGGTTAGGGTTAGGGTTAGGGTTAGGGTTAGGGTTAGGTTTAGGGTTAGGGTTAGGGTTAGGTTTATGGTCAGGCTCACAGTCAGAGTCAGGGTCAGCGTTTTCAGTTAGTTTTAGGACCGGGTTAATTTTAGGGTTATAGTTAGGTTCAGGGTTAGGGTTAGACATTGTTAGGGGCAGGGTTATCGTTAGGCGTAGTGCAGGGGTCAGGGTTAGGGTTAGGTTCAGGGTTAGGTTTATGGTCAGGCTCACAGTCAGTGTCAGGGTTAGGGTTAGTTTCAGAGTAAGGGTCAGGGTCAGGGATAGGTTTGGTGTCATGTTCAGTGTTATGGTTAGGGTCCAGTTCAGGATTATGGTCATGGTTAGAATAAGGCCTGCTTTATGTTTAGATTCTGGGTTATGATTAGGGTCCTGACTTAGTTTAGCTTTAGGGTTAGAGTTCTGGTCAGGCTCACGGTCTGGGTCAGAGTTAGGTTTATGGTCAGTGTCAGTGAAAGTATTAGGGTCAGGTTTAGGGTCAGGGCCAGGGTTCAGTTTAGGGTCAGGGCCAGGGTTCTGTTTAGGGTCAAAATTCGGATCAGGGTCAAGTTTTGGCAAAGTTCAGGGTAAGGGTCAGGTCAGATTCAGGGATAAATTCAGGGATAGGTTTAAAGTATGGGTTTGGGGTGAGAATTAGAATTAATTTGAGGATTAGGGTTACACTGGTTTAGGGTCAGGGTCTGCATTAGTTTTATGGGTTAGTTGTAGGGTTAGAATCATTGTTATGTTTTGTGTCATGGTCCATATCAGGGTCAGGGTCAGGGTTACCTTTAGGGTTACAGTTAGGGTCAGAATCACAGTCAGCTTCAGGGTTAGTGTTAGGGTCAGTGTAGGGTCACCGTTAGGGTCAGGTTTAGGTTTATGTTCAGGGTCTGGGTCAGGGTCAGGGTGAAGTTCAGAGCCAGTGTCAGGTTTAGGGTCAGGATCTGGTTTTGGTTTAGGGTCCACGTTCAGCTCAAGGACAGGGTTAGTTTTGGGTCAGTGCTATTGTCAGGGTTAGGTTTAGGGTCAGGATCTGGTGAAGGTCTGGGCCGGGGTCCGGTTTATGGTCAGGGTCAGGATTTGGATTGGGGTCAATATACGGTTCAGTTTCAGGATTAGATTTAGGGGAAAGGTTTGGGTTTGGAGTTAGGATTAGGTTTAGAAGTAGGGTTATGGTTCGGTTAGGGTTAGACAGCCTTAAGGTTAGGGTTAGGTTTTGGGTTAGGGTAGGGTTTAGTTTTATGTTTAGCCTCAGCATTAGGTTTAGGATCGTGGTTGGCATTAGATCAGGGATAGGGTTACCTTAAGGATTGCGGTTAGGGTCGGGAACACAGTCACGGTCAGGGTTAGGGTTAGGGTTAGGGTCAGGCTTAGGACTGTGTCAGGCTTAGGGTTAGGGTTAGGGTTAGGGATAGGCTTAGGGTTAGGGTTAGGGTTAGGGTTAGGGTACGGGTTAGGGTTAGGGTTAGGGTACGGGTTAGGGTTAGGGTACGGGTTAGGGTTAGGGTACGGGTTAGGGTACGGGTTAGGGTTAGGGTACAGGTTAGGGTACGGGTTAGGGTACGGGTTAGGGTTAGGGTTAGGGATAGGGTTAGGGTTAGGTTTAGGGTTAGGTTTACGGTCAGGCTCACATTCAGAGTCAGGGTCAGCGTTTTCAGTTAGTTTTAGGACCGGGTTAATTTTAGAGTTATAGTTAGGTTCAGGGTTAAGGTTAGACATTGTTAAGGGCAGGGTTATCGTTAGGCGTAGTGTAGGGGTCACAGTTAGGGTTAGGTTCAGGGTTAGGTTTATGGTCAGGCTCACACGCAGTGTCAGGGTTAGGGTTAGTTTCAGAGTAAGGGTCAGGGTCAGGGTCAGGGATAGGTTTGGTGTCATGTTCAGTGTTATGGTTAGGGTCCAGTTCAGGATTATGGTCATGGTTAGAATAAGGCCTGCTTTATGTTTAGATTCTGGGTTATGATTAGGGTCCTGACTTAGTTTAGCTTTAGGGTTAGAGTTCTGGTCAGGCTCACGGTCTGGGTCAGAGTTAGGTTTATGGTCAGTGTCAGTGAAAGTATTAGGGTCAGGTTTAGGGTCAGGGCCAGGGTTCAGTTTAGGGTCAGGGCCAGGGTTCTGTTTAGGGTCAAAATTCGGATCAGGGTCAAGTTTTGGCAAAGTTCAGGGTAAGGGTCAGGTCAGATTCAGGGATAAATTCAGGGATAGGTTTAAAGTATGGGTTTGGGGTGAGAATTAGAATTAATTTGAGGATTAGGGTTACACTGGTTTAGGGTCAGGGGTCTGCATTAGTTTTATGGGTTAGTTGTAGGGTTAGAATCATTGTTATGTTTTGTGTCATGGTCCATATCAGGGTCAGGGTCAGGGTTACCTTTAGGGTTACAGTTAGGGTCAGAATCACAGTCAGCTTCAGGGTTAGTGTTAGGGTCAGTGTAGGGTCACCGTTAGGGTCAGGTTTAGGTTTATGTTCAGGGTCTGGGTCAGGGTCAGGGTGAAGTTCAGAGCCAGTGTCAGGTTTAGGGTCAGGATCTGGTTTTGGTTTAGGGTCCACGTTCAGCTCAAGGACAGGGGTTAGTTTTGGGTCAGTGCTATTGTCAGGGTTAGGTTTAGGGTCAGGATCTGGGGTGAAGGTCTGGGCCGGGGTCCCGGTTTATGGTCAGGGTCTGGATTTGGATTGGGGTCAATATACGGTTCAGTTTCAGGATTAGATTTAGGGGAAAGGTTTGGGTTTGGGGTTAGGATTAGGTTTAGAAGTAGGGTTATGGTTCGGTTAGGGTTAGACAGCCTTAAGGTTAGGGTTAGGTTTTGGGTTAGGGTAGGGGTTTAGTTTTATGTTTAGCCTCAGCATTAGGTTTAGGATCGTGGTTGGCATTAGATCAGGGATAGGGTTACCTTAAGGATTGCGGTTAGGGTCGGGAACACAGTCACGGTCAGGGTTAGGGTTAGGGTTAGGGTCAGGCTTAGGACTGTGTCAGGCTTAGGGTTAGGGTTAGGGTTAGGGTTAGGCTTAGAGTTAGGGTTAGGGTTAGGGTACGGTTTAAGGTTAGGGTTAGGCTACGGGTTAGGGTTAGGGTACGGGTTAGGGTTAGGGTACGGGTTAGGGTTAGGGTACGGGTTAGGGTACGGGTTATGGTACGGGTTAGAGTACGGGTTAGGGTACGGGTTAGGGTTAGGTTTAGGGTTAGGGTTAGGGTTATGGTTAGGTTTATGGTCAGGCTCACAGTCAGAGTCAGGGTCAGCGTTTTCAGTTAGTTTTAGGACCGGGTTAATTTTAGGGTTATAGTTAGGTTCAGGGTTAGGGTTAGACATTGTTAGGGGCAGGGTTATCGTTAGGCGTAGTGTAGGGGTCAGGGTTAGGGTTAGGTTCAGGGTTAGGTTTATGGTCAGGCTCACAGTCAGTGTCAGGGTTAGGGTTAGTTTCAGAGTAAGGGTCAGGGTCAGGGATAGGTTTGGTGTCATGTTCAGTGTTATGGTTAGGGTCCAGTTCAGGATTATGGTCATGGTTAGAATAAGGCCTGCTTTATGTTTAGATTCTGGGTTATGATTAGGGTCCTGACTTAGTTTAGCTTTAGGGTTAGAGTTCTGGTCAGGCTCACGGTCTGGGTCAGAGTTAGGTTTATGGTCAGTGTCAGTGAAAGTATTAGGGTCAGGTTTAGGGTCAGGGCCAGGGTTCAGTTTAGGGTCAGGGCCAGGGTTCTGTTTAGGGTCAAAATTCGGATCAGGGTCAAGTTTTGGCAAAGTTCAGGGTAAGGGTCAGGTCAGATTCAGGGATAAATTCAGGGATAGGTTTAAAGTATGGGTTTGGGGTGAGAATTAGAATTAATTTGAGGATTAGGGTTACACTGGTTTAGGGTCAGGGTCTGCATTAGTTTTATGGGTTAGTTGTAGGGTTAGAATCATTGTTATGTTTTGGGTCATGGTCCATATCAGGGTCAGGGTCAGGGTTACCTTTAGGGTTACAGTTAGGGTCAGAATCACAGTCAGCTTCAGGGTTAGTGTTAGGGTCAGTGTAGGGTCACCGTTAGGGTCAGGTTTAGGTTTATGTTCAGGGTCTGGGTCAGGGTCAGGGTGAAGTTCAGAGCCAGTGTCAGGTTTAGGGTCAGGATCTGGTTTTGGTTTAGGGTCC
Source organism: Neogale vison (assembly GCF_020171115.1). Classification (NCBI taxonomy): domain Eukaryota; kingdom Metazoa; phylum Chordata; class Mammalia; order Carnivora; family Mustelidae; genus Neogale; species Neogale vison. The sequence continues at coordinate 55,530 of NW_025334879.1, forward strand.
ACGTTCAGCTCAAGGACAGGGTTAGTTTTGGGTCAGTGCTATTGTCAGGGTTAGGTTTAGGGTCAGGATCTGGTGAAGGTCTGGGCCGGGGTCCGGTTTATGGTCAGGGTCAGGATTTGGATTGGGGTCAATATACGGTTCAGTTTCAGGATTAGATTTAGGGGAAAGGTTTGGGTTTGGAGTTAGGATTAGGTTTAGAAGTAGGGTTATGGTTCGGTTAGGGTTAGACAGCCTTAAGGTTAGGGTTAGGTTTTGGGTTAGGGTAGGGTTTAGTTTTATGTTTAGCCTCAGCATTAGGTTTAGGATCGTTGTTGGCATTAGATCAGGGATAGGGTTACCTTAAGGATTGCGGTTAGGGTCGGGAACACAGTCACGGTCAGGGTTAGGGTTAGGGTTAGGGTCAGGCTTAGGACTGTGTCAGGCTTAGGGTTAGGGTTAGGGTTAGGGTTAGGCTTAGGGTTAGGGTTAGGGTTAGGGTTAGGGTACGGGTTAGGGTTAGGGTTAGGGTACGGGTTAGGGTTAGGGTACGGGTTAGGGTTAGGGTACGGGTTAGGGTACGGGTTAGGGTTAGGGTACAGGTTAGGGTACGGGTTAGGGTACGGGTTAGGGTTAGGGTTAGGGATAGGGTTAGGGTTAGGTTTAGGGTTAGGTTTACGGTCAGGCTCACATTCAGAGTCAGGGTCAGCGTTTTCAGTTAGTTTTAGGACCGGGTTAATTTTAGGGTTATAGTTAGGTTCAGGGTTAAGGTTAGACATTGTTAGGGGCAGGGTTATCGTTAGGCGTAGTGTAGGGGTCAGGGTTAGGGTTAGGTTCAGGGTTAGGTTTATGGTCAGGCTCACAGTCAGTGTCAGGGTTAGGGTTAGTTTCAGAGTAAGGGTCAGGGTCAGGGTCAGGGATAGGTTTGGTGTCATGTTCAGTGTTATGGTTAGGGTCCAGTTCAGGATTATGGTCATGGTTAGAATAAGGCCTGCTTTATGTTTAGATTCTGGGTTATGATTAGGGTCCTGACTTAGTTTAGCTTTAGGGTTAGAGTTCTGGTCAGGCTCACGGTCTGGGTCAGAGTTAGGTTTATGGTCAGTGTCAGTGAAAGTATTAGGGTCAGGTTTAGGGTCAGGGCCAGGGTTCAGTTTAGGGTCAGGGCCAGGGTTCTGTTTAGGGTCAAAATTCGGATCAGGGTCAAGTTTTGGCAAAGTTCAGGGTAAGGGTCAGGTCAGATTCAGGGATAAATTCAGGGATAGGTTTAAAGTATGGGTTTGGGGTGAGAATTAGAATTAATTTGAGGATTAGGGTTACACTGGTTTAGGGTCAGGGTCTGCATTAGTTTTATGGGTTAGTTGTAGGGTTAGAATCATTGTTATGTTTTGTGTCATGGTCCATATCAGGGTCAGGGTCAGGGTTACCTTTAGGGTTACAGTTAGGGTCAGAATCACAGTCAGCTTCAGGGTTAGTGTTAGGGTCAGTGTAGGGTCACCGTTAGGGTCAGGTTTAGGTTTATGTTCAGGGTCTGGGTCAGGGTCAGGGTGAAGTTCAGAGCCAGTGTCAGGTTTAGGGTCAGGATCTGGTTTTGGTTTAGGGTCCACGTTCAGCTCAAGGACAGGGTTAGTTTTGGGTCAGTGCTATTGTCAGGGTTAGGTTTAGGGTCAGGATCTGGTGAAGGTCTGGGCCGGGGTCCGGTTTATGGTCAGGGTCAGGATTTGGATTGGGGTCAATATACGGTTCAGTTTCAGGATTAGATTTAGGGGAAAGGTTTGGGTTTGGAGTTAGGATTAGGTTTAGAAGTAGGGTTATGGTTCGGTTAGGGTTAGACAGCCTTAAGGTTAGGGTTAGGTTTTGGGTTAGGGTAGGGTTTAGTTTTATGTTTAGCCTCAGCATTAGGTTTAGGATCGTGGTTGGCATTAGATCAGGGATAGGGTTACCTTAAGGATTGCGGTTAGGGTCGGGAACACAGTCACGGTCAGGGTTAGGGTTAGGGTTAGGGTCAGGCTTAGGACTGTGTCAGGCTTAGGGTTAGGCTTAGGGTTAGGGTTAGGGTTAGGGTTAGGGTACGGGTTAGGGTTAGGGTTAGGGTACGGGTTAGGGTTAGGGTACGGGTTATGGTTAGGGTACGGGTTAGGGTTAGGGTACGGGTTAGGGTACGGGTTAGGGTTAGGGTACGGGTTAGGGTACGGGTTAGGGTACGGGTTAGGGTTAGGGTTAGGGTTAGGGTTAGGTTTAGGGTTAGGTTTATGGTCAGGCTCACAGTCAGAGTCAGGGTCAGCGTTTTCAGTTAGTTTTAGGACCGGGTTAATTTTAGGGTTATAGTTAGGTTCAGGGTTAGGGTTAGACATTGTTAGGGGCAGGGTTATCGTTAGGCGTAGTGCAGGGGTCAGGGTTAGGGTTAGGTTCAGGGTTAGGTTTATGGTCAGGCTCACAGTCAGTGTCAGGGTTAGGGTTAGTTTCAGAGTAAGGGTCAGGGTCAGGGATAGGTTTGGTGTCATGTTCAGTGTTATGGTTAGGGTCCAGTTCAGGATTATGGTCATGGTTAGAATAAGGCCTGCTTTATGTTTAGATTCTGGGTTATGATTAGGGTCCTGACTTAGTTTAGCTTTAGGGTTAGAGTTCTGGTCAGGCTCACGGTCTGGGTCAGAGTTAGGTTTATGGTCAGTGTCAGTGAAAGTATTAGGGTCAGGTTTAGGGTCAGGGCCAGGGTTCAGTTTAGGGTCAGGGCCAGGGTTCTGTTTAGGGTCAAAATTCGGATCAGGGTCAAGTTTTGGCAAAGTTCAGGGTAAGGGTCAGGTCAGATTCAGGGATAAATTCAGGGATAGGTTTAAAGTATGGGTTTGGGGTGAGAATTAGAATTAATTTGAGGATTAGGGTTACACTGGTTTAGGGTCAGGGTCTGCATTAGTTTTATGGGTTAGTTGTAGGGTTAGAATCATTGTTATGTTTTGTGTCATGGTCCATATCAGGGTCAGGGTCAGGGTTACCTTTAGGGTTACAGTTAGGGTCAGAATCACAGTCAGCTTCAGGGTTAGTGTTAGGGTCAGTGTAGGGTCACCGTTAGGGTCAGGTTTAGGTTTATGTTCAGGGTCTGGGTCAGGGTCAGGGTGAAGTTCAGAGCCAGTGTCAGGTTTAGGGTCAGGATCTGGTTTTGGTTTAGGGTCCACGTTCAGCTCAAGGACAGGGTTAGTTTTGGGTCAGTGCTATTGTCAGGGTTAGGTTTAGGGTCAGGATCTGGTGAAGGTCTGGGCCGGGGTCCGGTTTATGGTCAGGGTCAGGATTTGGATTGGGGTCAATATACGGTTCAGTTTCAGGATTAGATTTAGGGGAAAGGTTTGGGTTTGGAGTTAGGATTAGGTTTAGAAGTAGGGTTATGGTTCGGTTAGGGTTAGACAGCCTTAAGGTTAGGGTTAGGTTTTGGGTTAGGGTAGGGTTTAGTTTTATGTTTAGCCTCAGCATTAGGTTTAGGATCGTGGTTGGCATTAGATCAGGGATAGGGTTACCTTAAGGATTGCGGTTAGGGTCGGGAACACAGTCACGGTCAGGGTTAGGGTTAGGGTTAGGGTCAGGCTTAGGACTGTGTCAGGCTTAGGGTTAGGCTTAGGGTTAGGGTTAGGGTTAGGGTTAGGGTACGGGTTAGGGTTAGGGTTAGGGTACGGGTTAGGGTTAGGGTACGGGTTATGGTTAGGGTACGGGTTAGGGTTAGGGTACGGGTTAGGGTACGGGTTAGGGTTAGGGTACGGGTTAGGGTACGGGTTAGGGTACGGGTTAGGGTTAGGGTTAGGGTTAGGGTTAGGTTTAGGGTTAGGTTTATGGTCAGGCTCACAGTCAGAGTCAGGGTCAGCGTTTTCAGTTAGTTTTAGGACCGGGTTAATTTTAGGGTTATAGTTAGGTTCAGGGTTAGGGTTAGACATTGTTAGGGGCAGGGTTATCGTTAGGCGTAGTGCAGGGGTCAGGGTTAGGGTTAGGTTCAGGGTTAGGTTTATGGTCAGGCTCACAGTCAGTGTCAGGGTTAGGGTTAGTTTCAGAGTAAGGGTCAGGGTCAGGGATAGGTTTGGTGTCATGTTCAGTGTTATGGTTAGGGTCCAGTTCAGGATTATGGTCATGGTTAGAATAAGGCCTGCTTTATGTTTAGATTCTGGGTTATGATTAGGGTCCTGACTTAGTTTAGCTTTAGGGTTAGAGTTCTGGTCAGGCTCACGGTCTGGGTCAGAGTTAGGTTTATGGTCAGTGTCAGTGAAAGTATTAGGGTCAGGTTTAGGGTCAGGGCCAGGGTTCAGTTTAGGGTCAGGGCCAGGGTTCTGTTTAGGGTCAAAATTCGGATCAGGGTCAAGTTTTGGCAAAGTTCAGGGTAAGGGTCAGGTCAGATTCAGGGATAAATTCAGGGATAGGTTTAAAGTATGGGTTTGGGGTGAGAATTAGAATTAATTTGAGGATTAGGGTTACACTGGTTTAGGGTCAGGGTCTGCATTAGTTTTATGGGTTAGTTGTAGGGTTAGAATCATTGTTATGTTTTGTGTCATGGTCCATATCAGGGTCAGGGTCAGGGTTACCTTTAGGGTTACAGTTAGGGTCAGAATCACAGTCAGCTTCAGGGTTAGTGTTAGGGTCAGTGTAGGGTCACCGTTAGGGTCAGGTTTAGGTTTATGTTCAGGGTCTGGGTCAGGGTCAGGGTGAAGTTCAGAGCCAGTGTCAGGTTTAGGGTCAGGATCTGGTTTTGGTTTAGGGTCCACGTTCAGCTCAAGGACAGGGTTAGTTTTGGGTCAGTGCTATTGTCAGGGTTAGGTTTAGGGTCAGGATCTGGTGAAGGTCTGGGCCGGGGTCCGGTTTATGGTCAGGGTCAGGATTTGGATTGGGGTCAATATACGGTTCAGTTTCAGGATTAGATTTAGGGGAAAGGTTTGGGTTTGGAGTTAGGATTAGGTTTAGAAGTAGGGTTATGGTTCGGTTAGGGTTAGACAGCCTTAAGGTTAGGGTTAGGTTTTGGGTTAGGGTAGGGTTTAGTTTTATGTTTAGCCTCAGCATTAGGTTTAGGATCGTGGTTGGCATTAGATCAGGGATAGGGTTACCTTAAGGATTGCGGTTAGGGTCGGGAACACAGTCACGGTCAGGGTTAGGGTTAGGGTTAGGGTCAGGCTTAGGACTGTGTCAGGCTTAGGGTTAGGGTTAGGGTTAGGGTTAGGCTTAGGGTTAGGGTTAGGGTTAGGGTTAGGGTACGGGTTAGGGTTAGGGTTAGGGTACGGGTTAGGGTTAGGGTACGGGTTAGGGTTAGGGTACGGGTTAGGGTACGGGTTAGGGTTAGGGTACAGGTTAGGGTACGGGTTAGGGTACGGGTTAGGGTTAGGGTTAGGGATAGGGTTAGGGTTAGGTTTAGGGTTAGGTTTATGGTCAGGCTCACATTCAGAGTCAGGGTCAGCGTTTTCAGTTAGTTTTAGGACCGGGTTAATTTTAGAGTTATAGTTAGGTTCAGGGTTAAGGTTAGACATTGTTAAGGGCAGGGTTATCGTTAGGCGTAGTGTAGGGGTCACAGTTAGGGTTAGGTTCAGGGTTAGGTTTATGGTCAGGCTCACACGCAGTGTCAGGGTTAGGGTTAGTTTCAGAGTAAGGGTCAGGGTCAGGGTCAGGGATAGGTTTGGTGTCATGTTCAGTGTTATGGTTAGGGTCCAGTTCAGGATTATGGTCATGGTTAGAATAAGGCCTGCTTTATGTTTAGATTCTGGGTTATGATTAGGGTCCTGACTTAGTTTAGCTTTAGGGTTAGAGTTCTGGTCAGGCTCACGGTCTGGGTCAGAGTTAGGTTTATGGTCAGTGTCAGTGAAAGTATTAGGGTCAGGTTTAGGGTCAGGGCCAGGGTTCAGTTTAGGGTCAGGGCCAGGGTTCTGTTTAGGGTCAAAATTCGGATCAGGGTCAAGTTTTGGCAAAGTTCAGGGTAAGGGTCAGGTCAGATTCAGGGATAAATTCAGGGATAGGTTTAAAGTATGGGTTTGGGGTGAGAATTAGAATTAATTTGAGGATTAGGGTTACACTGGTTTAGGGTCAGGGTCTGCATTAGTTTTATGGGTTAGTTGTAGGGTTAGAATCATTGTTATGTTTTGTGTCATGGTCCATATCAGGGTCAGGGTCAGGGTTACCTTTAGGGTTACAGTTAGGGTCAGAATCACAGTCAGCTTCAGGGTTAGTGTTAGGGTCAGTGTAGGGTCACCGTTAGGGTCAGGTTTAGGTTTATGTTCAGGGTCTGGGTCAGGGTCAGGGTGAAGTTCAGAGCCAGTGTCAGGTTTAGGGTCAGGATCTGGTTTTGGTTTAGGGTCCACGTTCAGCTCAAGGACAGGGTTAGTTTTGGGTCAGTGCTATTGTCAGGGTTAGGTTTAGGGTCAGGATCTGGTGAAGGTCTGGGCCGGGGTCCGGTTTATGGTCAGGGTCAGGATTTGGATTGGGGTCAATATACGGTTCAGTTTCAGGATTAGATTTAGGGGAAAGGTTTGGGTTTGGGGTTAGGATTAGGTTTAGAAGTAGGGTTATGGTTCGGTTAGGGTTAGACAGCCTTAAGGTTAGGGTTAGGTTTTGGGTTAGGGTAGGGTTTAGTTTTATGTTTAGCCTCAGCATTAGGTTTAGGATCGTGGTTGGCATTAGATCAGGGATAGGGTTACCTTAAGGATTGCGGTTAGGGTCGGGAACACAGTCACGGTCAGGGTTAGGGTTAGGGTTAGGGTCAGGCTTAGGACTGTGTCAGGCTTAGGGTTAGGGTTAGGGTTAGGGTTAGGCTTAGAGTTAGGGTTAGGGTTAGGGTACGGGTTAAGGTTAGGGTTAGGCTACGGGTTAGGGTTAGGGTACGGGTTAGGGTTAGGGTACGGGTTAGGGTTAGGGTACGGGTTAGGGTACGGGTTAGGGTACGGGTTATGGTACGGGTTAGAGTACGGGTTAGGGTACGGGTTAGGGTTAGGTTTAGGGTTAGGGTTAGGGTTATGGTTAGGTTTATGGTCAGGCTCACAGTCAGAGTCAGGGTCAGCGTTTTCAGTTAGTTTTAGGACCGGGTTAATTTTAGGGTTATAGTTAGGTTCAGGGTTAGGGTTAGACATTGTTAGGGGCAGGGTTATCGTTAGGCGTAGTGTAGGGGTCAGGGTTAGGGTTAGGTTCAGGGTTAGGTTTATGGTCAGGCTCACAGTCAGTGTCAGGGTTAGGGTTAGTTTCAGAGTAAGGGTCAGGGTCAGGGATAGGTTTGGTGTCATGTTCAGTGTTATGGTTAGGGTCCAGTTCAGGATTATGGTCATGGTTAGAATAAGGCCTGCTTTATGTTTAGATTCTGGGTTATGATTAGGGTCCTGACTTAGTTTAGCTTTAGGGTTAGAGTTCTGGTCAGGCTCACGGTCTGGGTCAGAGTTAGGTTTATGGTCAGTGTCAGTGAAAGTATTAGGGTCAGGTTTAGGGTCAGGGCCAGGGTTCAGTTTAGGGTCAGGGCCAGGGTTCTGTTTAGGGTCAAAATTCGGATCAGGGTCAAGTTTTGGCAAAGTTCAGGGTAAGGGTCAGGTCAGATTCAGGGATAAATTCAGGGATAGGTTTAAAGTATGGGTTTGGGGTGAGAATTAGAATTAATTTGAGGATTAGGGTTACACTGGTTTAGGGTCAGGGTCTGCATTAGTTTTATGGGTTAGTTGTAGGGTTAGAATCATTGTTATGTTTTGGGTCATGGTCCATATCAGGGTCAGGGTCAGGGTTACCTTTAGGGTTACAGTTAGGGTCAGAATCACAGTCAGCTTCAGGGTTAGTGTTAGGGTCAGTGTAGGGTCACCGTTAGGGTCAGGTTTAGGTTTATGTTCAGGGTCTGGGTCAGGGTCAGGGTGAAGTTCAGAGCCAGTGTCAGGTTTAGGGTCAGGATCTGGTTTTGGTTTAGGGTCCACGTTCAGCTCAAGGACAGGGTTAGTTTTGGGTCAGTGCTATTGTCAGGGTTAGGTTTAGGGTCAGGATCTGGTGAAGGTCTGGGCCGGGGTCCGGTTTATGGTCAGGGTCAGGATTTGGATTGGGGTCAATATACGGTTCAGTTTCAGGATTAGATTTAGGGGAAAGGTTTGGGTTTGGAGTTAGGATTAGGTTTAGAAGTAGGGTTATGGTTCGGTTAGGGTTAGACAGCCTTAAGGTTAGGGTTAGGTTTTGGGTTAGGGTAGGGTTTAGTTTTATGTTTAGCCTCAGCATTAGGTTTAGGATCGTGGTTGGCATTAGATCAGGGATAGGGTTACCTTAAGGATTGCGGTTAGGGTCGGGAACACAGTCACGGTCAGGGTTAGGGTTAGGGTTAGGGTCAGGCTTAGGACTGTGTCAGGCTTAGGGTTAGGGTTAGGGTTAGGGTTAGGCTTAGGGTTAGGGTTAGGGTTAGGGTTAGGGTACGGGTTAGGGTTAGGGTTAGGGTACGGGTTAGGGTTAGGGTACGGGTTAGGGTTAGGGTACGGGTTAGGGTACGGGTTAGGGTTAGGGTACAGGTTAGGGTACGGGTTAGGGTACGGGTTAGGGTTAGGGTTAGGGATAGGGTTAGGGTTAGGTTTAGGGTTAGGTTTACGGTCAGGCTCACATTCAGAGTCAGGGTCAGCGTTTTCAGTTAGTTTTAGGACCGGGTTAATTTTAGGGTTATAGTTAGGTTCAGGGTTAAGGTTAGACATTGTTAGGGGCAGAGTTATCGTTAGGCGTAGTGTAGGGGTCAGGGTTAGGGTTAGGTTCAGGGTTAGGTTTATGGTCAGGCTCACAGTCAGTGTCAGGGTTAGGGTTAGTTTCAGAGTAAGGGTCAGGGTCAGGGTCAGGGATAGGTTTGGTGTCATGTTCAGTGTTATGGTTAGGGTCCAGTTCAGGATTATGGTCATGGTTAGAATAAGGCCTGCTTTATGTTTAGATTCTGGGTTATGATTAGGGTCCTGACTTAGTTTAGCTTTAGGGTTAGAGTTCTGGTCAGGCTCACGGTCTGGGTCAGAGTTAGGTTTATGGTCAGTGTCAGTGAAAGTATTAGGGTCAGGTTTAGGGTCAGGGCCAGGGTTCAGTTTAGGGTCAGGGCCAGGGTTCTGTTTAGGGTCAAAATTCGGATCAGGGTCAAGTTTTGGCAAAGTTCAGGGTAAGGGTCAGGTCAGATTCAGGGATAAATTCAGGGATAGGTTTAAAGTATGGGTTTGGGGTGAGAATTAGAATTAATTTGAGGATTAGGGTTACACTGGTTTAGGGTCAGGGTCTGCATTAGTTTTATGGGTTAGTTGTAGGGTTAGAATCATTGTTATGTTTTGTGTCATGGTCCATATCAGGGTCAGGGTCAGGGTTACCTTTAGGGTTACAGTTAGGGTCAGAATCACAGTCAGCTTCAGGGTTAGTGTTAGGGTCAGTGTAGGGTCACCGTTAGGGTCAGGTTTAGGTTTATGTTCAGGGTCTGGGTCAGGGTCAGGGTGAAGTTCAGAGCCAGTGTCAGGTTTAGGGTCAGGATCTGGTTTTGGTTTAGGGTCCACGTTCAGCTCAAGGACAGGGTTAGTTTTGGGTCAGTGCTATTGTCAGGGTTAGGTTTAGGGTCAGGATCTGGTGAAGGTCTGGGCCGGGGTCCGGTTTATGGTCAGGGTCAGGATTTGGATTGGGGTCAATATACGGTTCAGTTTCAGGATTAGATTTAGGGGAAAGGTTTGGGTTTGGAGTTAGGATTAGGTTTAGAAGTAGGGTTATGGTTCGGTTAGGGTTAGACAGCCTTAAGGTTAGGGTTAGGTTTTGGGTTAGGGTAGGGTTTAGTTTTATGTTTAGCCTCAGCATTAGGTTTAGGATCGTGGTTGGCATTAGATCAGGGATAGGGTTACCTTAAGGATTGCGGTTAGGGTCGGGAACACAGTCACGGTCAGGGTTAGGGTTAGGGTTAGGGTCAGGCTTAGGACTGTGTCAGGCTTAGGGTTAGGGTTAGGGTTAGGGTTAGGCTTAGGGTTAGGGTTAGGGTTAGGGTTAGGGTACGGGTTAGGGTTAGGGTTAGGGTACGGGTTAGGGTTAGGGTACGGGTTAGGGTTAGGGTACGGGTTAGGGTACGGGTTAGGGTTAGGGTACAGGTTAGGGTACGGGTTAGGGTACGGGTTAGGGTTAGGGTTAGGGATAGGGTTAGGGTTAGGTTTAGGGTTAGGTTTACGGTCAGGCTCACATTCAGAGTCAGGGTCAGCGTTTTCAGTTAGTTTTAGGACCGGGTTAATTTTAGAGTTATAGTTAGGTTCAGGGTTAAGGTTAGACATTGTTAAGGGCAGGGTTATCGTTAGGCGTAGTGTAGGGGTCACAGTTAGGGTTAGGTTCAGGGTTAGGTTTATGGTCAGGCTCACAGTCAGTGTCAGGGTTAGGGTTAGTTTCAGAGTAAGGGTCAGGGTCAGGGTCAGGGATAGGTTTGGTGTCATGTTCAGTGTTATGGTTAGGGTCCAGTTCAGGATTATGGTCATGGTTAGAATAAGGCCTGCTTTATGTTTAGATTCTGGGTTATGATTAGGGTCCTGACTTAGTTTAGCTTTAGGGTTAGAGTTCTGGTCAGGCTCACGGTCTGGGTCAGAGTTAGGTTTATGGTCAGTGTCAGTGAAAGTATTAGGGTCAGGTTTAGGGTCAGGGCCAGGGTTCAGTTTAGGGTCAGGGCCAGGGTTCTGTTTAGGGTCAAAATTCGGATCAGGGTCAAGTTTTGGCAAAGTTCAGGGTAAGGGTCAGGTCAGATTCAGGGATAAATTCAGGGATAGGTTTAAAGTATGGGTTTGGGGTGAGAATTAGAATTAATTTGAGGATTAGGGTTACACTGGTTTAGGGTCAGGGTCTGCATTAGTTTTATGGGTTAGTTGTAGGGTTAGAATCATTGTTATGTTTTGTGTCATGGTCCATATCAGGGTCAGGGTCAGGGTTACCTTTAGGGTTACAGTTAGGGTCAGAATCACAGTCAGCTTCAGGGTTAGTGTTAGGGTCAGTGTAGGGTCACCGTTAGGGTCAGGTTTAGGTTTATGTTCAGGGTCTGGGTCAGGGTCAGGGTGAAGTTCAGAGCCAGTGTCAGGTTTAGGGTCAGGATCTGGTTTTGGTTTAGGGTCCACGTTCAGCTCAAGGACAGGGTTAGTTTTGGGTCAGTGCTATTGTCAGGGTTAGGTTTAGGGTCAGGATCTGGTGAAGGTCTGGGCCGGGGTCCGGTTTATGGTCAGGGTCAGGATTTGGATTGGGGTCAATATACGGTTCAGTTTCAGGATTAGATTTAGGGGAAAGGTTTGGGTTTGGGGTTAGGATTAGGTTTAGAAGTAGGGTTATGGTTCGGTTAGGGTTAGACAGCCTTAAGGTTAGGGTTAGGTTTTGGGTTAGGGTAGGGTTTAGTTTTATGTTTAGCCTCAGCATTAGGTTTAGGATCGTGGTTGGCATTAGATCAGGGATAGGGTTACCTTAAGGATTACGGTTAGGGTCGGGAACACAGTCACGGTCAGGGTTAGGGTTAGGGTTAGGGTCAGGCTTAGGACTGTGTCAGGCTTAGGGTTAGGGTTAGGGTTAGGGTTAGGCTTAGGGTTAGGGTTAGGGTTAGGGTACGGGTTAGGGTTAGGGTTAGGCTACGGGTTAGGGTTAGGGTACGGGTTAGGGTTAGGGTACGGGTTAGGGTTAGGGTACGGGTTAGGGTACGGGTTAGGGTACGGGTTATGGTACGGGTTAGAGTACGGGTTAGGGTACGGGTTAGGGTTAGGTTTAGGGTTAGGGTTAGGGTTATGGTTAGGTTTATGGTCAGGCTCACAGTCAGAGTCAGGGTCAGCGTTTTCAGTTAGTTTTAGGACCGGGTTAATTTTAGGGTTATAGTTAGGTTCAGGGTTAGGGTTAGACATTGTTAGGGGCAGGGTTATCGTTAGGCGTAGTGTAGGGGTCAGGGTTAGGGTTAGGTTCAGGGTTAGGTTTATGGTCAGGCTCACAGTCAGTGTCAGGGTTAGGGTTAGTTTCAGAGTAAGGGTCAGGGTCAGGGATAGGTTTGGTGTCATGTTCAGTGTTATGGTTAGGGTCCAGTTCAGGATTATGGTCATGGTTAGAATAAGGCCTGCTTTATGTTTAGATTCTGGGTTATGATTAGGGTCCTGACTTAGTTTAGCTTTAGGGTTAGAGTTCTGGTCAGGCTCACGGTCTGGGTCAGAGTTAGGTTTATGGTCAGTGTCAGTGAAAGTATTAGGGTCAGGTTTAGGGTCAGGGCCAGGGTTCAGTTTAGGGTCAGGGCCAGGGTTCTGTTTAGGGTCAAAATTCGGATCAGGGTCAAGTTTTGGCAAAGTTCAGGGTAAGGGTCAGGTCAGATTCAGGGATAAATTCAGGGATAGGTTTAAAGTATGGGTTTGGGGTGAGAATTAGAATTAATTTGAGGATTAGGGTTACACTGGTTTAGGGTCAGGGTCTGCATTAGTTTTATGGGTTAGTTGTAGGGTTAGAATCATTGTTATGTTTTGTGTCATGGTCCATATCAGGGTCAGGGTCAGGGTTACCTTTAGGGTTACAGTTAGGGTCAGAATCACAGTCAGCTTCAGGGTTAGTGTTAGGGTCAGTGTAGGGTCACCGTTAGGGTCAGGTTTAGGTTTATGTTCAGGGTCTGGGTCAGGGTCAGGGTGAAGTTCAGAGCCAGTGTCAGGTTTAGGGTCAGGATCTGGTTTTGGTTTAGGGTCCACGTTCAGCTCAAGGACAGGGTTAGTTTTGGGTCAGTGCTATTGTCAGGGTTAGGTTTAGGGTCAGGATCTGGTGAAGGTCTGGGCCGGGGTCCGGTTTATGGTCAGGGTCAGGATTTGGATTGGGGTCAATATACGGTTCAGTTTCAGGATTAGATTTAGGGGAAAGGTTTGGGTTTGGGGTTAGGATTAGGTTTAGAAGTAGGGTTATGGTTCGGTTAGGGTTAGACAGCCTTAAGGTTAGGGTTAGGTTTTGGGTTAGGGTAGGGTTTAGTTTTATGTTTAGCCTCAGCATTAGGTTTAGGATCGTGGTTGGCATTAGATCAGGGATAGGGTTACCTTAAGGATTACGGTTAGGGTCGGGAACACAGTCACGGTCAGGGTTAGGGTTAGGGTTAGGGTCAGGCTTAGGACTGTGTCAGGCTTAGGGTTAGGGTTAGGGTTAGGGTTAGGCTTAGGGTTAGGGTTAGGGTTAGGGTACGGGTTAGGGTTAGGGTTAGGCTACGGGTTAGGGTTAGGGTACGGGTTAGGGTTAGGGTACGGGTTAGGGTTAGGGTACGGGTTAGGGTACGGGTTAGGGTACGGGTTATGGTACGGGTTAGAGTACGGGTTAGGGTACGGGTTAGGGTTAGGTTTAGGGTTAGGGTTAGGGTTATGGTTAGGTTTATGGTCAGGCTCACAGTCAGAGTCAGGGTCAGCGTTTTCAGTTAGTTTTAGGACCGGGTTAATTTTAGGGTTATAGTTAGGTTCAGGGTTAGGGTTAGACATTGTTAGGGGCAGGGTTATCGTTAGGCGTAGTGTAGGGGTCAGGGTTAGGGTTAGGTTCAGGGTTAGGTTTATGGTCAGGCTCACAGTCAGTGTCAGGGTTAGGGTTAGTTTCAGAGTAAGGGTCAGGGTCAGGGATAGGTTTGGTGTCATGTTCAGTGTTATGGTTAGGGTCCAGTTCAGGATTATGGTCATGGTTAGAATAAGGCCTGCTTTATGTTTAGATTCTGGGTTATGATTAGGGTCCTGACTTAGTTTAGCTTTAGGGTTAGAGTTCTGGTCAGGCTCACGGTCTGGGTCAGAGTTAGGTTTATGGTCAGTGTCAGTGAAAGTATTAGGGTCAGGTTTAGGGTCAGGGCCAGGGTTCAGTTTAGGGTCAGGGCCAGGGTTCTGTTTAGGGTCAAAATTCGGATCAGGGTCAAGTTTTGGCAAAGTTCAGGGTAAGGGTCAGGTCAGATTCAGGGATAAATTCAGGGATAGGTTTAAAGTATGGGTTTGGGGTGAGAATTAGAATTAATTTGAGGATTAGGGTTACACTGGTTTAGGGTCAGGGTCTGCATTAGTTTTATGGGTTAGTTGTAGGGTTAGAATCATTGTTATGTTTTGTGTCATGGTCCATATCAGGGTCAGGGTCAGGGTTACCTTTAGGGTTACAGTTAGGGTCAGAATCACAGTCAGCTTCAGGGTTAGTGTTAGGGTCAGTGTAGGGTCACCGTTAGGGTCAGGTTTAGGTTTATGTTCAGGGTCTGGGTCAGGGTCAGGGTGAAGTTCAGAGCCAGTGTCAGGTTTAGGGTCAGGATCTGGTTTTGGTTTAGGGTCCACGTTCAGCTCAAGGACAGGGTTAGTTTTGGGTCAGTGCTATTGTCAGGGTTAGGTTTAGGGTCAGGATCTGGTGAAGGTCTGGGCCGGGGTCCGGTTTATGGTCAGGGTCAGGATTTGGATTGGGGTCAATATACGGTTCAGTTTCAGGATTAGATTTAGGGGAAAGGTTTGGGTTTGGAGTTAGGATTAGGTTTAGAAGTAGGGTTATGGTTCGGTTAGGGTTAGACAGCCTTAAGGTTAGGGTTAGGTTTTGGGTTAGGGTAGGGTTTAGTTTTATGTTTAGCCTCAGCATTAGGTTTAGGATCGTGGTTGGCATTAGATCAGGGATAGGGTTACCTTAAGGATTGCGGTTAGGGTCGGGAACACAGTCACGGTCAGGGTTAGGGTTAGGGTTAGGGTCAGGCTTAGGACTGTGTCAGGCTTAGGGTTAGGGTTAGGGTTAGGGTTAGGCTTAGGGTTAGGGTTAGGGTTAGGGTTAGGGTACGGGTTAGGGTTAGGGTTAGGGTACGGGTTAGGGTTAGGGTACGGGTTAGGGTTAGGGTACGGGTTAGGGTACGGGTTAGGGTTAGGGTACAGGTTAGGGTACGGGTTAGGGTACGGGTTAGGGTTAGGGTTAGGGATAGGGTTAGGGTTAGGTTTAGGGTTAGGTTTACGGTCAGGCTCACATTCAGAGTCAGGGTCAGCGTTTTCAGTTAGTTTTAGGACCGGGTTAATTTTAGGGTTATAGTTAGGTTCAGGGTTAAGGTTAGACATTGTTAGGGGCAGGGTTATCGTTAGGCGTAGTGTAGGGGTCAGGGTTAGGGTTAGGTTCAGGGTTAGGTTTATGGTCAGGCTCACAGTCAGTGTCAGGGTTAGGGTTAGTTTCAGAGTAAGGGTCAGGGTCAGGGTCAGGGATAGGTTTGGTGTCATGTTCAGTGTTATGGTTAGGGTCCAGTTCAGGATTATGGTCATGGTTAGAATAAGGCCTGCTTTATGTTTAGATTCTGGGTTATGATTAGGGTCCTGACTTAGTTTAGCTTTAGGGTTAGAGTTCTGGTCAGGCTCACGGTCTGGGTCAGAGTTAGGTTTATGGTCAGTGTCAGTGAAAGTATTAGGGTCAGGTTTAGGGTCAGGGCCAGGGTTCAGTTTAGGGTCAGGGCCAGGGTTCTGTTTAGGGTCAAAATTCGGATCAGGGTCAAGTTTTGGCAAAGTTCAGGGTAAGGGTCAGGTCAGATTCAGGGATAAATTCAGGGATAGGTTTAAAGTATGGGTTTGGGGTGAGAATTAGAATTAATTTGAGGATTAGGGTTACACTGGTTTAGGGTCAGGGTCTGCATTAGTTTTATGGGTTAGTTGTAGGGTTAGAATCATTGTTATGTTTTGTGTCATGGTCCATATCAGGGTCAGGGTCAGGGTTACCTTTAGGGTTACAGTTAGGGTCAGAATCACAGTCAGCTTCAGGGTTAGTGTTAGGGTCAGTGTAGGGTCACCGTTAGGGTCAGGTTTAGGTTTATGTTCAGGGTCTGGGTCAGGGTCAGGGTGAAGTTCAGAGCCAGTGTCAGGTTTAGGGTCAGGATCTGGTTTTGGTTTAGGGTCCACGTTCAGCTCAAGGACAGGGTTAGTTTTGGGTCAGTGCTATTGTCAGGGTTAGGTTTAGGGTCAGGATCTGGTGAAGGTCTGGGCCGGGGTCCGGTTTATGGTCAGGGTCAGGATTTGGATTGGGGTCAATATACGGTTCAGTTTCAGGATTAGATTTAGGGGAAAGGTTTGGGTTTGGAGTTAGGATTAGGTTTAGAAGTAGGGTTATGGTTCGGTTAGGGTTAGACAGCCTTAAGGTTAGGGTTAGGTTTTGGGTTAGGGTAGGGTTTAGTTTTATGTTTAGCCTCAGCATTAGGTTTAGGATCGTGGTTGGCATTAGATCAGGGATAGGGTTACCTTAAGGATTGCGGTTAGGGTCGGGAACACAGTCACGGTCAGGGTTAGGGTTAGGGTTAGGGTCAGGCTTAGGACTGTGTCAGGCTTAGGGTTAGGGTTAGGGTTAGGGTTAGGCTTAGGGTTAGGGTTAGGGTTAGGGTTAGGGTACGGGTTAGGGTTAGGGTTAGGGTACGGGTTAGGGTTAGGGTACGGGTTAGGGTTAGGGTACGGGTTAGGGTACGGGTTAGGGTTAGGGTACAGGTTAGGGTACGGGTTAGGGTACGGGTTAGGGTTAGGGTTAGGGATAGGGTTAGGGTTAGGTTTAGGGTTAGGTTTACGGTCAGGCTCACATTCAGAGTCAGGGTCAGCGTTTTCAGTTAGTTTTAGGACCGGGTTAATTTTAGAGTTATAGTTAGGTTCAGGGTTAAGGTTAGACATTGTTAAGGGCAGGGTTATCGTTAGGCGTAGTGTAGGGGTCACAGTTAGGGTTAGGTTCAGGGTTAGGTTTATGGTCAGGCTCACAGTCAGTGTCAGGGTTAGGGTTAGTTTCAGAGTAAGGGTCAGGGTCAGGGTCAGGGATAGGTTTGGTGTCATGTTCAGTGTTATGGTTAGGGTCCAGTTCAGGATTATGGTCATGGTTAGAATAAGGCCTGCTTTATGTTTAGATTCTGGGTTATGATTAGGGTCTTGACTTAGTTTAGCTTTAGGGTTAGAGTTCTGGTCAGGCTCACGGTCTGGGTCAGAGTTAGGTTTATGGTCAGTGTCAGTGAAAGTATTAGGGTCAGGTTTAGGGTCAGGGCCAGGGTTCAGTTTAGGGTCAGGGCCAGGGTTCTGTTTAGGGTCAAAATTCGGATCAGGGTCAAGTTTTGGCAAAGTTCAGGGTAAGGGTCAGGTCAGATTCAGGGATAAATTCAGGGATAGGTTTAAAGTATGGGTTTGGGGTGAGAATTAGAATTAATTTGAGGATTAGGGTTACACTGGTTTAGGGTCAGGGTCTGCATTAGTTTTATGGGTTAGTTGTAGGGTTAGAATCATTGTTATGTTTTGTGTCATGGTCCATATCAGGGTCAGGGTCAGGGTTACCTTTAGGGTTACAGTTAGGGTCAGAATCACAGTCAGCTTCAGGGTTAGTGTTAGGGTCAGTGTAGGGTCACCGTTAGGGTCAGGTTTAGGTTTATGTTCAGGGTCTGGGTCAGGGTCAGGGTGAAGTTCAGAGCCAGTGTCAGGTTTAGGGTCAGGATCTGGTTTTGGTTTAGGGTCCACGTTCAGCTCAAGGACAGGGTTAGTTTTGGGTCAGTGCTATTGTCAGGGTTAGGTTTAGGGTCAGGATCTGGTGAAGGTCTGGGCCGGGGTCCGGTTTATGGTCAGGGTCAGGATTTGGATTGGGGTCAATATACGGTTCAGTTTCAGGATTAGATTTAGGGGAAAGGTTTGGGTTTGGGGTTAGGATTAGGTTTAGAAGTAGGGTTATGGTTCGGTTAGGGTTAGACAGCCTTAAGGTTAGGGTTAGGTTTTGGGTTAGGGTAGGGTTTAGTTTTATGTTTAGCCTCAGCATTAGGTTTAGGATCGTGGTTGGCATTAGATCAGGGATAGGGTTACCTTAAGGATTACGGTTAGGGTCGGGAACACAGTCACGGTCAGGGTTAGGGTTAGGGTTAGGGTCAGGCTTAGGACTGTGTCAGGCTTAGGGTTAGGGTTAGGGTTAGGGTTAGGCTTAGGGTTAGGGTTAGGGTTAGGGTACGGGTTAGGGTTAGGGTTAGGCTACGGGTTAGGGTTAGGGTACGGGTTAGGGTTAGGGTACGGGTTAGGGTTAGGGTACGGGTTAGGGTACGGGTTAGGGTACGGGTTATGGTACGGGTTAGAGTACGGTTTAGGGTACGGGTTAGGGTTAGGTTTAGGGTTAGGGTTAGGGTTATGGTTAGGTTTATGGTCAGGCTCACAGTCAGAGTCAGGGTCAGCGTTTTCAGTTAGTTTTAGGACCGGGTTAATTTTAGGGTTATAGTTAGGTTCAGGGTTAGGGTTAGACATTGTTAGGGGCAGGGTTATCGTTAGGCGTAGTGTAGGGGTCAGGGTTAGGGTTAGGTTCAGGGTTAGGTTTATGGTCAGGCTCACAGTCAGTGTCAGGGTTAGGGTTAGTTTCAGAGTAAGGGTCAGGGTCAGGGATAGGTTTGGTGTCATGTTCAGTGTTATGGTTAGGGTCCAGTTCAGGATTATGGTCATGGTTAGAATAAGGCCTGCTTTATGTTTAGATTCTGGGTTATGATTAGGGTCCTGACTTAGTTTAGCTTTAGGGTTAGAGTTCTGGTCAGGCTCACGGTCTGGGTCAGAGTTAGGTTTATGGTCAGTGTCAGTGAAAGTATTAGGGTCAGGTTTAGGGTCAGGGCCAGGGTTCAGTTTAGGGTCAGGGCCAGGGTTCTGTTTAGGGTCAAAATTCGGATCAGGGTCAAGTTTTGGCAAAGTTCAGGGTAAGGGTCAGGTCAGATTCAGGGATAAATTCAGGGATAGGTTTAAAGTATGGGTTTGGGGTGAGAATTAGAATTAATTTGAGGATTAGGGTTACACTGGTTTAGGGTCAGGGTCTGCATTAGTTTTATGGGTTAGTTGTAGGGTTAGAATCATTGTTATGTTTTGTGTCATGGTCCATATCAGGGTCAGGGTCAGGGTTACCTTTAGGGTTACAGTTAGGGTCAGAATCACAGTCAGCTTCAGGGTTAGTGTTAGGGTCAGTGTAGGGTCACCGTTAGGGTCAGGTTTAGGTTTATGTTCAGGGTCTGGGTCAGGGTCAGGGTGAAGTTCAGAGCCAGTGTCAGGTTTAGGGTCAGGATCTGGTTTTGGTTTAGGGTCCACGTTCAGCTCAAGGACAGGGTTAGTTTTGGGTCAGTGCTATTGTCAGGGTTAGGTTTAGGGTCAGGATCTGGTGAAGGTCTGGGCCGGGGTCCGGTTTATGGTCAGGGTCAGGATTTGGATTGGGGTCAATATACGGTTCAGTTTCAGGATTAGATTTAGGGGAAAGGTTTGGGTTTGGAGTTAGGATTAGGTTTAGAAGTAGGGTTATGGTTCGGTTAGGGTTAGACAGCCTTAAGGTTAGGGTTAGGTTTTGGGTTAGGGTAGGGTTTAGTTTTATGTTTAGCCTCAGCATTAGGTTTAGGATCGTGGTTGGCATTAGATCAGGGATAGGGTTACCTTAAGGATTGCGGTTAGGGTCGGGAACACAGTCACGGTCAGGGTTAGGGTTAGGGTTAGGGTCAGGCTTAGGACTGTGTCAGGCTTAGGGTTAGGGTTAGGGTTAGGCTTAGGGTTAGGGTTAGGGTTAGGGTTAGGGTTAGGGTACGGGTTAGGGTTAGGGTACGGGTTAGGGTTAGGGTACGGGTTAGGGTTAGGGTACGGGTTAGGGTTAGGGTACGGGTTAGGGTACGGGTTAGGGTACGGGTTATGGTACGGGTTAGAGTACGGGTTAGGGTACGGGTTAGGGTTAGGTTTAGGGTTAGGGTTAGGGTTATGGTTAGGTTTATGGTCAGGCTCACAGTCAGGGTCAGCGTTTTCAGTTAGTTTTAGGACCGGGTTAATTTTAGGGTTATAGTTAGGTTCAGGGTTAGGGTTAGACATTGTTAGGGGCAGGGTTATCGTTAGGCGTAGTGTAGGGGTCAGGGTTAGGGTTAGGTTCAGGGTTAGGTTTATGGTCAGGCTCACAGTCAGTGTCAGGGTTAGGGTTAGTTTCAGAGTAAGGGTCAGGGACAGGGATAGGTTTGGTGTCATGTTCAGTGTTATGGTTAGGGTCCAGTTCAGGATTATGGTCATGGTTAGAATAAGGCCTGCTTTATGTTTAGATTCTGGGTTATGATTAGGGTCCTGACTTAGTTTAGCTTTAGGGTTAGAGTTCTGGTCAGGCTCACGGTCTGGGTCAGAGTTAGGTTTATGGTCAGTGTCAGTGAAAGTATTAGGGTCAGGTTTAGGGTCAGGGCCAGGGTTCAGTTTAGGGTCAGGGCCAGGGTTCTGTTTAGGGTCAAAATTCGAATCAGGGTCAAGTTTTGGCAAAGTTCAGGGTAAGGGTCAGGTCGATTCAGGGATAAATTCAGGGATAGGTTTAAAGTATGGGTTTGGGGTGAGAATTAGAATTAATTTGAGGATTAGAGTTACACTGGTTTAGGGTCAGGGTCTGCATTAGTTTTATGGGTTAGTTGTAGGGTTAGAATCATTGTTATGTTTTGTGTCATGGTCCATATCAGGGTCAGGGTCAGGGTTACCTTTAGGGTTACAGTTAGGGTCAGAGTCACAGTCAGCTTCAGGGTTAGTGTTAGGGTCAGTGTAGGGTCACCGTTAGGGTCAGGTTTAGGTTTATGTTCAGGGTCTGGGTCAGGGTCAGGGTGAAGTTCAGAGCCAGTGTCAGGTTTAGGGTCAGGATCTGGTTTTGGTTTAGGGTCCACGTTCAGCTCAAGGACAGGGTTAGTTTTGGGTCAGTGCTATTGTCAGGGTTAGGTTTAGGGTCAGGATCTGGTGAAGGTCTGGGCCGGGGTCCGGTTTATGGTCAGGGTCAGGATTTGGATTGGGGTCAATATACGGTTCAGTTTCAGGATTAGATTTAGGGGAAAGGTTTGGGTTTGGAGTTAGGATTAGGTTTAGAAGTAGGGTTATGGTTCGGTTAGGGTTAGACAGCCTTAAGGTTAGGGTTAGGTTTTGGGTTAGGGTAGGGTTTAGTTTTATGTTTAGCCTCAGCATTAGGTTTAGGATCGTGGTTGGCATTAGATCAGGGATAGGGTTACCTTAAGGATTGCGGTTAGGGTCGGGAACACAGTCACGGTCAGGGTTAGGGTTAGGGTTAGGGTCAGGCTTAGGACTGTGTCAGGATTAGGGTTAGGGTTAGGGTTAGGGTTAGGGTCCGGGTTAGGGTTAGGGTTAGGGTAAGTGTTAGGGTTAGGGTACGGGTTAGGGTTAGGGTTAGGGTACGGGTTAGGGTTAGGGTACGGGTTAGGGTTAGGGTACGGGTTAGGGTACGGGTTAGGGTTAGGGTACGGGTTAGGGTACGGGTTAGGGTACGGGTTAGGGTTAGGGTTAGGGTTAGGGTTAGGTTTATGGTCAGGCTCACAGTCAGAGTCAGGGTCAGCGTTTTCAGTTAGTTTTAGGACCGGGTTAATTTTAGGGTTATAGTTAGGTTCAGGGTTAGGGTTAGACATTGTTAGGGGCAGGGTTATCGTTAGGCGTAGTGTAGGGGTCAGGGTTAGGGTTAGTTTCAGGGTTAGGTTTATGGTCAGGCTCACAGTCAGTGTCAGGGTTAGGGTTAGTTTCAGAGTAAGGGTCAGGGTCAGGGATAGGTTTGGTGTCATGTTCAGTGTTATGGTTAGGGTCCAGTTCAGGATTATGGTCATGGTTAGAATAAGGCCTGCTTTATGTTTAGATTCTGGGTTATGATTAGGGTCTTGACTTAGTTTAGCTTTAGGGTTAGAGTTCTGGTCAGGCTCACGGTCTGGGTCAGAGTTAGGTTTATGGTCAGTGTCAGTGAAAGTATTAGGGTCAGGTTTAGGGTCAGGGCCAGGGTTCAGTTTAGGGTCAGGGCCAGGGTTCTGTTTAGGGTCAAAATTCGGATCAGGGTCAAGTTTTGGCAAAGTTCAGGGTAAGGGTCAGGTCAGATTCAGGGATAAATTCAGGGATAGGTTTAAAGTATGGGTTTGGGGTGAGAATTAGAATTAATTTGAGGATTAGGGTTACACTGGTTTAGGGTCAGGGTCTGCATTAGTTTTATGGGTTAGTTGTAGGGTTAGAATCATTGTTATGTTTTGTGTCATGGTCCATATCAGGGTCAGGGTCAGGGTTACCTTTAGGGTTACAGTTAGGGTCAGAATCACAGTCAGCTTCAGGGTTAGTGTTAGGGTCAGTGTAGGGTCACCGTTAGGGTCAGGTTTAGGTTTATGTTCAGGGTCTGGGTCAGGGTCAGGGTGAAGTTCAGAGCCAGTGTCAGGTTTAGGGTCAGGATCTGGTTTTGGTTTAGGGTCCACGTTCAGCTCAAGGACAGGGTTAGTTTTGGGTCAGTGCTATTGTCAGGGTTAGGTTTAGGGTCAGGATCTGGTGAAGGTCTGGGCCGGGGTCCGGTTTATGGTCAGGGTCAGGATTTGGATTGGGGTCAATATACGGTTCAGTTTCAGGATTAGATTTAGGGGAAAGGTTTGGGTTTGGAGTTAGGATTAGGTTTAGAAGTAGGGTTATGGTTCGGTTAGGGTTAGACAGCCTTAAGGTTAGGGTTAGGTTTTGGGTTAGGGTAGGGTTTAGTTTTATGTTTAGCCTCAGCATTAGGTTTAGGATCGTGGTTGGCATTAGATCAGGGATAGGGTTACCTTAAGGATTGCGGTTAGGGTCGGGAACACAGTCACGGTCAGGGTTAGGGTTAGGGTTAGGGTCAGGCTTAGGACTGTGTCAGGCTTAGGGTTAGGGTTAGGGTTAGGGTTAGGCTTAGGGTTAGGGTTAGGGTTAGGGTTAGGGTTAGGGTACGGGTTAGGGTTGGGTTAGGGTACGGGTTAGGGTTAG
The DNA here is from genome assembly GCF_020171115.1 of Neogale vison. NCBI lineage: Eukaryota > Metazoa > Chordata > Mammalia > Carnivora > Mustelidae > Neogale > Neogale vison. The sequence goes on from NW_025334879.1 coordinate 78,137, forward strand.
GGTACGGGTTAGGGTTAGGGTACGGGTTAGGGTACGGGTTAGGGTTAGGGTTAGGGTTAGGTTTATGGTCAGGCTCACAGTCAGAGTCAGGGTCAGCGTTTTCAGTTAGTTTTAGGACCGGGTTAATTTTAGGGTTATAGTTAGGTTCAGGGTTAGGGTTAGACATTGTTAGGGGCAGGGTTATCGTTAGGCGTAGTGTAGGGGTCAGGGTTAGGGTTAGGTTCAGGGTTAGGTTTATGGTCAGGCTCACAGTCAGTGTCAGGGTTAGGGTTAGTTTCAGAGTAAGGGTCAGGGTCAGGGATAGGTTTGGTGTCATGTTCAGTGTTATGGTTAGGGTCCAGTTCAGGATTATGGTCATGGTTAGAATAAGGCCTGCTTTATGTTTAGATTCTGGGTTACGATTAGGGTCCTGACTTAGTTTAGCTTTAGGGTTAGAGTTCTGGTCAGGCTCACGGTCTGGGTCAGAGTTAGGTTTATGGTCAGTGTCAGTGAAAGTATTAGGGTCAGGTTTAGGTTCAGGGCCAGGGTTCAGTTTAGGGTCAGGGCCAGGGTTCTGTTTAGGGTCAAAATTCGGATCAGGGTCAAGTTTTGGCAAAGTTCAGGGTAAGGGTCAGGTCAGATTCAGGGATAAATTCAGGGATAGGTTTAAAGTATGGGTTTGGGGTGAGAATTAGAATTAATTTGAGGATTAGGGTTACACTGGTTTAGGGTCAGGGTCTGCATTAGTTTTATGGGTTAGTTGTAGGGTTAGAATCATTGTTATGTTTTGTGTCATGGTCCATATCAGGGTCAGGGTCAGGGTTACCTTTAGGGTTACAGTTAGGGTCAGAATCACAGTCAGCTTCAGGGTTAGTGTTAGGGTCAGTGTAGGGTCACCGTTAGGGTCAGGTTTAGGTTTATGTTCAGGGTCTGGGTCAGGGTCAGGGTGAAGTTCAGAGCCAGTGTCAGGTTTAGGGTCAGGATCTGGTTTTGGTTTAGGGTCCACGTTCAGCTCAAGGACAGGGTTAGTTTTGGGTCAGTGCTATTGTCAGGGTTAGGTTTAGGGTCAGGATCTGGTGAAGGTCTGGGCCGGGGTCCGGTTTATGGTCAGGGTCAGGATTTGGATTGGGGTCAATATACGGTTCAGTTTCAGGATTAGATTTAGGGGAAAGGTTTGGGTTTGGAGTTAGGATTAGGTTTAGAAGTAGGGTTATGGTTCGGTTAGGGTTAGACAGCCTTAAGGTTAGGGTTAGGTTTTGGGTTAGGGTAGGGTTTAGTTTTATGTTTAGCCTCAGCATTAGGTTTAGGATCGTGGTTGGCATTAGATCAGGGATAGGGTTACCTTAAGGATTGCGGTTAGGGTCGGGAACACAGTCACGGTCAGGGTTAGGGTTAGGGTTAGGGTCAGGCTTAGGACTGTGTCAGGCTTAGGGTTAGGGTTAGGGTTAGGCTTAGGGTTAGGGTACGGGTTAGGGTTAGGGTTAGGGTACGGGTTAGGGTTGGGTTAGGGTACGGGTTAGGGTTAGGGTACGGGTTAGGGTTAGGGTACGGGTTAGGGTACGGGTTAGGGTTAGGGTTAGGGTTAGGTTTATGGTCAGGCTCACAGTCAGAGTCAGGGTCAGCGTTTTCAGTTAGTTTTAGGACCGGGTTAATTTTAGGGTTATAGTTAGGTTCAGGGTTAGGGTTAGACATTGTTAGGGGCAGGGTTATCGTTAGGCGTAGTGTAGGGGTCAGGGTTAGGGTTAGGTTCAGGGTTAGGTTCATGGTCAGGCTCACAGTCAGTGTCAGGGTTAGGGTTAGTTTCAGAGTAAGGGTCAGGGTCAGGGATAGGTTTGGTGTCATGTTCAGTGTTATGGTTAGGGTCCAGTTCAGGATTATGGTCATGGTTAGAATAAGGCCTGCTTTATGTTTAGATTCTGGGTTATGATTAGGGTCCTGACTTAGTTTAGCTTTAGGGTTAGAGTTCTGGTCAGGCTCACGGTCTGGGTCAGAGTTAGGTTTATGGTCAGTGTCAGTGAAAGTATTAGGGTCAGGTTTAGGGTCAGGGCCAGGGTTCAGTTTAGGGTCAGGGCCAGGGTTCTGTTTAGGGTCAAAATTCGGATCAGGGTCAAGTTTTGGCAAAGTTCAGGGTAAGGGTCAGGTCAGATTCAGGGATAAATTCAGGGATAGGTTTAAAGTATGGGTTTGGGGTGAGAATTAGAATTAATTTGAGGATTAGGGTTACACTGGTTTAGGGTCAGGGTCTGCATTAGTTTTATGGGTTAGTTGTAGGGTTAGAATCATTGTTATGTTTTGTGTCATGGTCCATATCAGGGTCAGGGTCAGGGTTACCTTTAGGGTTACAGTTAGGGTCAGAATCACAGTCAGCTTCAGGGTTAGTGTTAGGGTCAGTGTAGGGTCACCGTTAGGGTCAGGTTTAGGTTTATGTTCAGGGTCTGGGTCAGGGTCAGGGTGAAGTTCAGAGCCAGTGTCAGGTTTAGGGTCAGGATCTGGTTTTGGTTTAGGGTCCACGTTCAGCTCAAGGACAGGGTTAGTTTTGGGTCAGTGCTATTGTCAGGGTTAGGTTTAGGGTCAGGATCTGGTGAAGGTCTGGGCCGGGGTCCGGTTTATGGTCAGGGTCAGGATTTGGATTGGGGTCAATATACGGTTCAGTTTCAGGATTAGATTTAGGGGAAAGGTTTGGGTTTGGAGTTAGGATTAGGTTTAGAAGTAGGGTTATGGTTCGGTTAGGGTTAGACAGCCTTAAGGTTAGGGTTAGGTTTTGGGTTAGGGTAGGGTTTAGTTTTATGTTTAGCCTCAGCATTAGGTTTAGGATCATGGTTGGCATTAGATCAGGGATAGGGTTACCTTAAGGATTGCGGTTAGGGTCGGGAACACAGTCACGGTCAGGGTTAGGGTTAGGGTTAGGGTCAGGCTTAGGACTGTGTCAGGCTTAGGGTTAGGGTTAGGGTTAGGGTTAGGCTTAGGGTTAGGGTACGGGTTAGGGTTAGGGTTAGGGTACGGGTTAGGTTTAGGGTACGGGTTAGGGTTAGGGTACGGGTTAGGGTTAGGGTACGGGTTAGGGTACGGGTTAGGGTTAGGGTACGGGTTAGGGTACGGGTTAGGGTTAGGGTTAGGGTTAGGTTTATGGTCAGGCTCACAGTCAGAGTCAGGGTTAGCGTTTTCAGTTAGTTTTAGGACCGGGTTAATTTTAGGGTTATAGTTAGGTTCAGGGTTAGGGTTAGACATTGTTAGGGGCAGGGTTATCGTTAGGCGTAGTGTAGGGGTCAGGGTTAGGGTTAGGTTCAGGGTTAGGTTTATGGTCAGGCTCACAGTCAGTGTCAGGGTTAGGGTTAGTTTCAGAGTAAGGGTCAGGGTCAGGGATAGGTTTGGTGTCATGTTCAGTGTTATGGTTAGGGTCCAGTTCAGGATTATGGTCATGGTTAGAATAAGGCCTGCTTTATGTTTAGATTCTGGGTTATGATTAGGGTCCTGACTTAGTTTAGCTTTAGGGTTAGAGTTCTGGTCAGGCTCACGGTCTGGGTCAGAGTTAGGTTTATGGTCAGTGTCAGTGAAAGTATTAGGGTCAGGTTTAGGGTCAGGGCCATGGTTCAGTTTAGGGTCAGGGCCAGGGTTCTGTTTAGGGTCAAAATTCGGATCAGGGTCAAGTTTTGGCAAAGTTCAGGGTAAGGGTCAGGTCAGATTCAGGGATAAATTCAGGGATAGGTTTAAAGTATGGGTTTGGGGTGAGAATTAGAATTAATTTGAGGATTAGGGTTACACTGGTTTAGGGTCAGGGTCTGCATTAGTTTTATGGGTTAGTTGTAGGGTTAGAATCATTGTTATGTTTTGTGTCATGGTCCATATCAGGGTCAGGGTCAGGGTTACCTTTAGGGTTACAGTTAGGGTCAGAATCACAGTCAGCTTCAGGGTTAGTGTTAGGGTCAGTGTAGGGTCACCGTTAGGGTCAGGTTTAGGTTTATGTTCAGGGTCTGGGTCAGGGTCAGGGTGAAGTTCAGAGCCAGTGTCAGGTTTAGGGTCAGGATCTGGTTTTGGTTTAGGGTCCACGTTCAGCTCAAGGACAGGGTTAGTTTTGGGTCAGTGCTATTGTCAGGGTTAGGTTTAGGGTCAGGATCTGGTGAAGGTCTGGGCCGGGGTCCGGTTTATGGTCAGGGTCAGGATTTGGATTGGGGTCAATATACGGTTCAGTTTCAGGATTAGATTTAGGGGAAAGGTTTGGGTTTGGAGTTAGGATTAGGTTTAGAAGTAGGGTTATGGTTCGGTTAGGGTTAGACAGCCTTAAGGTTAGGGTTAGGTTTTGGGTTAGGGTAGGGTTTAGTTTTATGTTTAGCCTCAGCATTAGGTTTAGGATCGTGGTTGGCATTAGATCAGGGATAGGGTTACCTTAAGGATTGCGGTTAGGGTCGGGAACACAGTCACGGTCAGGGTTAGGGTTAGGGTTAGGGTCAGGCTTAGGACTGTGTCAGGCTTAGGGTTAGGGTTAGGGTTAGGGTTAGGCTTAGGGTTAGGGTTAGGGTTAGGGTTAGGGTACGGGTTAGGGTTAGGGTTAGGGTACGGGTTAGGGTTAGGGTACGGGTTAGGGTTAGGGTACGGGTTAGGGTACGGGTTAGGGTTAGGGTACAGGTTAGGGTACGGGTTAGGGTACGGGTTAGGGTTAGGGTTAGGGATAGGGTTAGGGTTAGGTTTAGGGTTAGGTTTACGGTCAGGCTCACATTCAGAGTCAGTGTCAGCGTTTTCAGTTAGTTTTAGGACCGGGTTAATTTTAGGGTTATAGTTAGGTTCAGGGTTAAGGTTAGACATTGTTAGGGGCAGGGTTATCGTTAGGCGTAGTGTAGGGGTCACAGTTAGGGTTAGGTTCAGGGTTAGGTTTATGGTCAGGCTCACAGTCAGTGTCAGGGTTAGGGTTAGTTTCAGAGTAAGGGTCAGGGTCAGGGTCAGGGATAGGTTTGGTGTCATGTTCAGTGTTATGGTTAGGGTCCAGTTCAGGATTATGGTCATGGTTAGAATAAGGCCTGCTTTATGTTTAGATTCTGGGTTATGATTAGGGTCCTGACTTAGTTTAGCTTTAGGGTTAGAGTTCTGGTCAGGCTCACGGTCTGGGTCAGAGTTAGGTTTATGGTCAGTGTCAGTGAAAGTATTAGGGTCAGGTTTAGGGTCAGGGCCAGGGTTCAGTTTAGGGTCAGGGCCAGGGTTCTGTTTAGGGTCAAAATTCGGATCAGGGTCAAGTTTTGGCAAAGTTCAGGGTAAGGGTCAGGTCAGATTCAGGGATAAATTCAGGGATAGGTTTAAAGTATGGGTTTGGGGTGAGAATTAGAATTAATTTGAGGATTAGGGTTACACTGGTTTAGGGTCAGGGTCTGCATTAGTTTTATGGGTTAGTTGTAGGGTTAGAATCATTGTTATGTTTTGTGTCATGGTCCATATCAGGGTCAGGGTCAGGGTTACCTTTAGGGTTACAGTTAGGGTCAGAATCACAGTCAGCTTCAGGGTTAGTGTTAGGGTCAGTGTAGGGTCACCGTTAGGGTCAGGTTTAGGTTTATGTTCAGGGTCTGGGTCAGGGTCAGGGTGAAGTTCAGAGCCAGTGTCAGGTTTAGGGTCAGGATCTGGTTTTGGTTTAGGGTCCACGTTCAGCTCAAGGACAGGGTTAGTTTTGGGTCAGTGCTATTGTCAGGGTTAGGTTTAGGGTCAGGATCTGGTGAAGGTCTGGGCCGGGGTCCGGTTTATGGTCAGGGTCAGGATTTGGATTGGGGTCAATATACGGTTCAGTTTCAGGATTAGATTTAGGGGAAAGGTTTGGGTTTGGGGTTAGGATTAGGTTTAGAAGTAGGGTTATGGTTCGGTTAGGGTTAGACAGCCTTAAGGTTAGGGTTAGGTTTTGGGTTAGGGTAGGGTTTAGTTTTATGTTTAGCCTCAGCATTAGGTTTAGGATCGTGGTTGGCATTAGATCAGGGATAGGGTTACCTTAAGGATTGCGGTTAGGGTCGGGAACACAGTCACGGTCAGGGTTAGGGTTAGGGTTAGGGTCAGGCTTAGGACTGTGTCAGGCTTAGGGTTAGGGTTAGGGTTAGGGTTAGGCTTAGGGTTAGGGTTAGGGTTAGGGTACGGGTTAGGGTTAGGGTTAGGCTACGGGTTAGGGTTAGGGTACGGGTTAGGGTTAGGGTACGGGTTAGGGTTAGGGTACGGGTTAGGGTACGGGTTAGGGTACGGGTTATGGTACGGGTTAGAGTACGGGTTAGGGTACGGGTTAGGGTTAGGTTTAGGGTTAGGGTTAGGGTTATGGTTAGGTTTATGGTCAGGCTCACAGTCAGGGTCAGCGTTTTCAGTTAGTTTTAGGACCGGGTTAATTTTAGGGTTATAGTTAGGTTCAGGGTTAGGGTTAGACATTGTTAGGGGCAGGGTTATCGTTAGGCGTAGTGTAGGGGTCAGGGTTAGGGTTAGGTTCAGGGTTAGGTTTATGGTCAGGCTCACAGTCAGTGTCAGGGTTAGGGTTAGTTTCAGAGTAAGGGTCAGGGTCAGGGATAGGTTTGGTGTCATGTTCAGTGTTATGGTTAGGGTCCAGTTCAGGATTATGGTCATGGTTAGAATAAGGCCTGCTTTATGTTTAGATTCTGGGTTATGATTAGGGTCCTGACTTAGTTTAGCTTTAGGGTTAGAGTTCTGGTCAGGCTCACGGTCTGGGTCAGAGTTAGGTTTATGGTCAGTGTCAGTGAAAGTATTAGGGTCAGGTTTAGGGTCAGGGCCAGGGTTCAGTTTAGGGTCAGGGCCAGGGTTCTGTTTAGGGTCAAAATTCGAATCAGGGTCAAGTTTTGGCAAAGTTCAGGGTAAGGGTCAGGTCGATTCAGGGATAAATTCAGGGATAGGTTTAAAGTATGGGTTTGGGGTGAGAATTAGAATTAATTTGAGGATTAGAGTTACACTGGTTTAGGGTCAGGGTCTGCATTAGTTTTATGGGTTAGTTGTAGGGTTAGAATCATTGTTATGTTTTGTGTCATGGTCCATATCAGGGTCAGGGTCAGGGTTACCTTTAGGGTTACAGTTAGGGTCAGAGTCACAGTCAGCTTCAGGGTTAGTGTTAGGGTCAGTGTAGGGTCACCGTTAGGGTCAGGTTTAGGTTTATGTTCAGGGTCTGGGTCAGGGTCAGGGTGAAGTTCAGAGCCAGTGTCAGGTTTAGGGTCAGGATCTGGTTTTGGTTTAGGGTCCACGTTCAGCTCAAGGACAGGGTTAGTTTTGGGTCAGTGCTATTGTCAGGGTTAGGTTTAGGGTCAGGATCTGGTGAAGGTCTGGGCCGGGGTCCGGTTTATGGTCAGGGTCAGGATTTGGATTGGGGTCAATATACGGTTCAGTTTCAGGATTAGATTTAGGGGAAAGGTTTGGGTTTGGAGTTAGGATTAGGTTTAGAAGTAGGGTTATGGTTCGGTTAGGGTTAGACAGCCTTAAGGTTAGGGTTAGGTTTTGGGTTAGGGTAGGGTTTAGTTTTATGTTTAGCCTCAGCATTAGGTTTAGGATCGTGGTTGGCATTAGATCAGGGATAGGGTTACCTTAAGGATTGCGGTTAGGGTCGGGAACACAGTCACGGTCAGGGTTAGGGTTAGGGTTAGGGTCAGGCTTAGGACTGTGTCAGGATTAGGGTTAGGGTTAGGGTTAGGGTTAGGGTCCGGGTTAGGGTTAGGGTTAGGGTAAGGGTTAGGGTTAGGGTACGGGTTAGGGTTAGGGTTAGGGTACGGGTTAGGGTTAGGGTACGGGTTAGGGTTAGGGTACGGGTTAGGGTACGGGTTAGGGTTAGGGTACGGGTTAGGGTACGGGTTAGGGTACGGGTTAGGGTTAGGGTTAGGGTTAGGGTTAGGTTTATGGTCAGGCTCACAGTCAGAGTCAGGGTCAGCGTTTTCAGTTAGTTTTAGGACCGGGTTAATTTTAGGGTTATAGTTAGGTTCAGGGTTAGGGTTAGACATTGTTAGGGGCAGGGTTATCGTTAGGCGTAGTGTAGGGGTCAGGGTTAGGGTTAGGTTCAGGGTTAGGTTTATGGTCAGGCTCACAGTCAGTGTCAGGGTTAGGGTTAGTTTCAGAGTAAGGGTCAGGGTCAGGGATAGGTTTGGTGTCATGTTCAGTGTTATGGTTAGGGTCCAGTTCAGGATTATGGTCATGGTTAGAATAAGGCCTGCTTTATGTTTAGATTCTGGGTTATGATTAGGGTCCTGACTTAGTTTAGCTTTAGGGTTAGAGTTCTGGTCAGGCTCACGGTCTGGGTCAGAGTTAGGTTTATGGTCAGTGTCAGTGAAAGTATTAGGGTCAGGTTTAGGGTCAGGGCCAGGGTTCAGTTTAGGGTCAGGGCCAGGGTTCTGTTTAGGGTCAAAATTCGGATCAGGGTCAAGTTTTGGCAAAGTTCAGGGTAAGGGTCAGGTCAGATTCAGGGATAAATTCAGGGATAGGTTTAAAGTATGGGTTTGGGGTGAGAATTAGAATTAATTTGAGGATTAGGGTTACACTGGTTTAGGGTCAGGGTCTGCATTAGTTTTATGGGTTAGTTGTAGGGTTAGAATCATTGTTATGTTTTGTGTCATGGTCCATATCAGGGTCAGGGTCAGGGTTACCTTTAGGGTTACAGTTAGGGTCAGAGTCACAGTCAGCTTCAGGGTTAGTGTTAGGGTCAGTGTAGGGTCACCGTTAGGGTCAGGTTTAGGTTTATGTTCAGGGTCTGGGTCAGGGTCAGGGTGAAGTTCAGAGCCAGTGTCAGGTTTAGGGTCAGGATCTGGTTTTGGTTTAGGGTCCACGTTCAGCTCAAGGACAGGGTTAGTTTTGGGTCAGTGCTATTGTCAGGGTTAGGTTTAGGGTCAGGATCTGGTGAAGGTCTGGGCCGGGGTCCGGTTTATGGTCAGGGTCAGGATTTGGATTGGGGTCAATATACGGTTCAGTTTCAGGATTAGATTTAGGGGAAAGGTTTGGGTTTGGAGTTAGGATTAGGTTTAGAAGTAGGGTTATGGTTCGGTTAGGGTTAGACAGCCTTAAGGTTAGGGTTAGGTTTTGGGTTAGGGTAGGGTTTAGTTTTATGTTTAGCCTCAGCATTAGGTTTAGGATCGTGGTTCGCATTAGATCAGGGATAGGGTTACCTTAAGGATTGCGGTTAGGGTCGGGAACACAGTCCACGGTCAGGGTTAGGGTTAGGGTTAGGGTCAGGCTTAGGACTGTGTCAGGCTTAGGGTTAGGGTTAGGGTTAGGGTTAGGCTTAGGGTTAGGGTACGGGTTAGGGTTAGGGTTAGGGTACGGGTTAGGGTTGGGTTAGGGTACGGGTTAGGGTTAGGGTACGGGTTAGGGTTAGGGTACGGGTTAGGGTACGGGTTAGGGTTAGGGTTAGGTTTAGGTTTATGGTCAGGCTCACAGTCAGAGTCAGGGTCAGCGTTTTCAGTTAGTTTTAGGACCGGGTTCAATTTTAGGGTTATAGTTAGGTTCAGGGTTAGGGTTAGACATTGTTAGGGGCAGGGTTATCGTTAGGCGTAGTGTAGGGGTCAGGGTTAGGGTTAGGTTCAGGTTAGGTTTATGGTCAGGCTCACAGTCAGTGTCAGGGTTAGGGTTAGTTTCAGAGTAAGGGTCAGGGTCAGGGATAGGTTTGGTGTCATGTTCAGTGTTATGGTTAGGGTCCAGTTCAGGATTATGGTCATGGTTAGAATAAGGCCTGCTTTATGTTTAGATTCTGGGTTACGATTAGGGTCCTGACTTAGTTTAGCTTTAGGGTTAGAGTTCTGGTCAGGCTCACGGTCTGGGTCAGAGTTAGGTTTATGGTCAGTGTCAGTGAAAGTATTAGGGTCAGGTTTAGGGTCAGGGCCAGGGTTCAGTTTAGGTCAGGGCCAGGGTTCTGTTTAGGGTCAAAATTCGGATCAGGGTCAAGTTTTGGCAAAGTTCAGGGTAAGGGTCAGGTCAGATTCAGGGATAAATTCAGGGATAGGTTTAAAGTATGGGTTTGGGGTGAGAATTAGAATTAATTTGAGGATTAGGGTTACACTGGTTTAGGGTCAGGGTCTGCATTAGTTTTATGGGTTAGTTGTAGGGTTAGAATCATTGTTATGTTTTGTGTCATGGTCCATATCAGGGTCAGGGTCAGGGTTACCTTTAGGGTTACAGTTAGGGTCAGAATCACAGTCAGCTTCAGGGTTAGTGTTAGGGTCAGTGTAGGGTCACCGTTAGGGTCAGGTTTAGGTTTATGTTCAGGGTCTGGGTCAGGGTCAGGGTGAAGTTCAGAGCCAGTGTCAGGTTTAGGGTCAGGATCTGGTTTTGGTTTAGGGTCCACGTTCAGCTCAAGGACAGGGTTAGTTTTGGGTCAGTGCTATTGTCAGGGTTAGGTTTAGGGTCAGGATCTGGTGAAGGTCTGGGCCGGGGTCCGGTTTATGGTCAGGGTCAGGATTTGGATTGGGGTCAATATACGGTTCAGTTTCAGGATTAGATTTAGGGGAAAGGTTTGGGTTTGGAGTTAGGATTAGGTTTAGAAGTAGGGTTATGGTTCGGTTAGGGTTAGACAGCCTTAAGGTTAGGGTTAGGTTTTGGGTTAGGGTAGGGTTTAGTTTTATGTTTAGCCTCAGCATTAGGTTTAGGATCGTGGTTGGCATTAGATCAGGGATAGGGTTACCTTAAGGATTGCGGTTAGGGTCGGGAACACAGTCACGGTCAGGGTTAGGGTTAGGGTTAGGGTCAGGCTTAGGACTGTGTCAGGCTTAGGGTTAGGGTTAGGGTTAGGGTTAGGCTTAGGGTTAGGGTACGGGTTAGGGTTAGGGTTAGGGTACGGGTTAGGGTTGGGTTAGGGTACGGGTTAGGGTTAGGGTACGGGTTAGGGTTAGGGTACGGGTTAGGGTACGGGTTAGGGTTAGGGTTAGGGTTAGGTTTATGGTCAGGCTCACAGTCAGAGTCAGGGTCAGCGTTTTCAGTTAGTTTTAGGACCGGGTTAATTTTAGGGTTATAGTTAGGTTCAGGGTTAGGGTTAGACATTGTTAGGGGCAGGGTTATCGTTAGGCGTAGTGTAGGGGTCAGGGTTAGGGTTAGGTTCAGGGTTAGGTTTATGGTCAGGCTCACAGTCAGTGTCAGGGTTAGGGTTAGTTTCAGAGTAAGGGTCAGGGTCAGGGATAGGTTTGGTGTCATGTTCAGTGTTATGGTTAGGGTCCAGTTCAGGATTATGGTCATGGTTAGAATAAGGCCTGCTTTATGTTTAGATTCTGGGTTATGATTAGGGTCCTGACTTAGTTTAGCTTTAGGGTTAGAGTTCTGGTCAGGCTCACGGTCTGGGTCAGAGTTAGGTTTATGGTCAGTGTCAGTGAAAGTATTAGGGTCAGGTTTAGGGTCAGGGCCAGGGTTCAGTTTAGGGTCAGGGCCAGGGTTCTGTTTAGGGTCAAAATTCGGATCAGGGTCAAGTTTTGGCAAAGTTCAGGGTAAGGGTCAGGTCAGATTCAGGGATAAATTCAGGGATAGGTTTAAAGTATGGGTTTGGGGTGAGAATTAGAATTAATTTGAGGATTAGGGTTACACTGGTTTAGGGTCAGGGTCTGCATTAGTTTTATGGGTTAGTTGTAGGGTTAGAATCATTGTTATGTTTTGTGTCATGGTCCATATCAGGGTCAGGGTCAGGGTTACCTTTAGGGTTACAGTTAGGGTCAGAATCACAGTCAGCTTCAGGGTTAGTGTTAGGGTCAGTGTAGGGTCACCGTAGGGTCAGGTTTAGGTTTATGTTCAGGGTCTGGGTCAGGGTCAGGGTGAAGTTCAGAGCCAGTGTCAGGTTTAGGGTCAGGATCTGGTTTTGGTTTAGGGTCCACGTTCAGCTCAAGGACAGGGTTAGTTTTGGGTCAGTGCTATTGTCAGGGTTAGGTTTAGGGTCAGGATCTGGTGAAGGTCTGGGCCGGGGTCCGGTTTATGGTCAGGGTCAGGATTTGGATTGGGGTCAATATACGGTTCAGTTTCAGGATTAGATTTAGGGGAAAGGTTTGGGTTTGGAGTTAGGATTAGGTTTAGAAGTAGGGTTATGGTTCGGTTAGGGTTAGACAGCCTTAAGGTTAGGGTTAGGTTTTGGGTTAGGGTAGGGTTTAGTTTTATGTTTAGCCTCAGCATTAGGTTTAGGATCATGGTTGGCATTAGATCAGGGATAGGGTTACCTTAAGGATTGCGGTTAGGGTCGGGAACACAGTCACGGTCAGGGTTAGGGTTAGGGTTAGGGTCAGGCTTAGGACTGTGTCAGGCTTAGGGTTAGGGTTAGGGTTAGGGTTAGGCTTAGGGTTAGGGTACGGGTTAGGGTTAGGGTTAGGGTACGGGTTAGGGTTGGATTAGGGTACGGGTTAGGGTTAGGGTACGGGTTAGGGTTAGGGTACGGGTTAGGGTACGGGTTAGGGTTAGGGTACGGGTTAGGGTTAGGGTTAGGGTTAGGTTTATGGTCAGGCTCACAGTCAGAGTCAGGGTTAGCGTTTTCAGTTAGTTTTAGGACCGGGTTAATTTTAGGGTTATAGTTAGGTTCAGGGTTAGGGTTAGACATTGTTAGGGGCAGGGTTATCGTTAGGCGTAGTGTAGGGGTCAGGGTTAGGGTTAGGTTCAGGGTTAGGTTTATGGTCAGGCTCACAGTCAGTGTCAGGGTTAGGGTTAGTTTCAGAGTAAGGGTCAGGGTCAGGGATAGGTTTGGTGTCATGTTCAGTGTTATGGTTAGGGTCCAGTTCAGGATTATGGTCATGGTTAGAATAAGGCCTGCTTTATGTTTAGATTCTGGGTTATGATTAGGGTCCTGACTTAGTTTAGCTTTAGGGTTAGAGTTCTGGTCAGGCTCACGGTCTGGGTCAGAGTTAGGTTTATGGTCAGTGTCAGTGAAAGTATTAGGGTCAGGTTTAGGGTCAGGGCCAGGGTTCAGTTTAGGGTCAGGGCCAGGGTTCTGTTTAGGGTCAAAATTCGGATCAGGGTCAAGTTTTGGCAAAGTTCAGGGTAAGGGTCAGGTCAGATTCAGGGATAAATTCAGGGATAGGTTTAAAGTATGGGTTTGGGGTGAGAATTAGAATTAATTTGAGGATTAGGGTTACACTGGTTTAGGGTCAGGGTCTGCATTAGTTTTATGGGTTAGTTGTAGGGTTAGAATCATTGTTATGTTTTGTGTCATGGTCCATATCAGGGTCAGGGTCAGGGTTACCTTTAGGGTTACAGTTAGGGTCAGAATCACAGTCAGCTTCAGGGTTAGTGTTAGGGTCAGTGTAGGGTCACCGTTAGGGTCAGGTTTAGGTTTATGTTCAGGGTCTGGGTCAGGGTCAGGGTGAAGTTCAGAGCCAGTGTCAGGTTTAGGGTCAGGATCTGGTTTTGGTTTAGGGTCCACGTTCAGCTCAAGGACAGGGTTAGTTTTGGGTCAGTGCTATTGTCAGGGTTAGGTTTAGGGTCAGGATCTGGTGAAGGTCTGGGCCGGGGTCCGGTTTATGGTCAGGGTCAGGATTTGGATTGGGGTCAATATACGGTTCAGTTTCAGGATTAGATTTAGGGGAAAGGTTTGGGTTTGGAGTTAGGATTAGGTTTAGAAGTAGGGTTATGGTTCGGTTAGGGTTAGACAGCCTTAAGGTTAGGGTTAGGTTTTGGGTTAGGGTAGGGTTTAGTTTTATGTTTAGTCTCAGCATTAGGTTTAGGATCGTGGTTGGCATGAGATCAGGGATAGGGTTACCTTAAGGATTGCGGTTAGGGTCGGGAACACAGTCACGGTCAGGGTTAGGGTTAGGGTTAGGGTCAGGCTTAGGACTGTGTCAGGCTTAGGGTTAGGCTTAGGGTTAGGGTTAGGGTTAGGGTACGGGTTAGGGTTAGGGTTAGGCTACGGGTTAGGGTTAGGGTACGGGTTAGGGTTAGGGTACGGCTTAGGGTTAGGGTACGGGTTAGGGTTAGGGTACGGGTTAGGGTACGGGTTAGGGTACGGGTTAGGGTTAGGGTTAGGGTTAGGGTTAGGTTTAGGGTCAGGCTCACAGTCAGAGTCAGGGTCAGCGTTTTCAGTTAGTTTTAGGACCGGGTTAATTTTAGGGTTATAGTTAGGTTCAGGGTTAGGGTTAGACATTGTTAGGGGCAGGGTTATCGTTAGGCATAGTGTAGGGGTCAGGGTTAGGGTTAGGTTCAGGGTTAGGTTTATGGTCAGGCTCACAGTCAGTGTCAGGGTTAGGGTTAGTTTCAGAGTAAGGGTCAGGGTCAGGGATAGGTTTGGTGTCATGTTCAGTGTTATGGTTAGGGTCCAGTTCAGGATTATGGTCATGGTTAGAATAAGGCCTGCTTTATGTTTAGATTCTGGGTTATGATTAGGGTCCTGACTTAGTTTAGCTTTAGGGTTAGAGTTCTGGTCAGGCTCACGGTCTGGGTCAGAGTTAGGTTTATGGTCAGTGTCAGTGAAAGTATTAGGGTCAGGTTTAGGGTCAGGGCCAGGGTTCAGTTTAGGGTCAGGGCCAGGGTTCTGTTTAGGGTCAAAATTCGGATCAGGGTCAAGTTTTGGCAAAGTTCAGGGTAAGGGTCAGGTCAGATTCAGGGATAAATTCAGGGATAGGTTTAAAGTATGGGTTTGGGGTGAGAATTAGAATTAATTTGAGGATTAGGGTTACACTGGTTTAGGGTCAGGGTCTGCATTAGTTTTATGGGTTAGTTGTAGGGTTAGAATCATTGTTATGTTTTGTGTCATGGTCCATATCAGGGTCAGGGTCAGGGTTACCTTTAGGGTTACAGTTAGGGTCAGAATCACAGTCAGCTTCAGGGTTAGTGTTAGGGTCAGTGTAGGGTCACCGTTAGGGTCAGGTTTAGGTTTATGTTCAGGGTCTGGGTCAGGGTCAGGGTGAAGTTCAGAGCCAGTGTCAGGTTTAGGGTCAGGATCTGGTTTTGGTTTAGGGTCCACGTTCAGCTCAAGGACAGGGTTAGTTTTGGGTCAGTGCTATTGTCAGGGTTAGGTTTAGGGTCAGGATCTGGTGAAGGTCTGGGCCGGGGTCCGGTTTATGGTCAGGGTCAGGATTTGGATTGGGGTCAATATACGGTTCAGTTTCAGGATTAGATTTAGGGGAAAGGTTTGGGTTTGGAGTTAGGATTAGGTTTAGAAGTAGGGTTATGGTTCGGTTAGGGTTAGACAGCCTTAAGGTTAGGGTTAGGTTTTGGGTTAGGGTAGGGTTTAGTTTTATGTTTAGCCTCAGCATTAGGTTTAGGATCGTGGTTGGCATTAGATCAGGGATAGGGTTACCTTAAGGATTGCGGTTAGGGTCGGGAACACAGTCACGGTCAGGGTTAGGGTTAGGGTTAGGGTCAGGCTTAGGACTGTGTCAGGCTTAGGGTTAGGGTTAGGGTTAGGCTTAGGGTTAGGGTTAGGGTTAGGGTTAGGGTACGGGTTAGGGTTAGGGTTAGGGTAGGGTACGGGTTAGGGTTAGGGTTAGGGTACGGGTTAGGGTTAGGGTACGGGTTAGGGTTAGGGTACGGGTTAGGGTACGGGTTAGGGTTAGGGTACGGGTTAGGGTTAGGGTTAGGGTTAGGGTTAGGGTTAGGTTTAGGGTTAGGGTTAGGTTTATGGTCAGGCTCACAGTCAGAGTCAGGGTCAGCGTTTTCAGTTAGTTTTAGGCCCGGGTTAATTTTAGGGTTATAGTTAGGTTCAGGGTTAGGGTTAGACATTGTTAGGGGCAGGGTTATCGTTAGGCGTAGTGTAGGGGTCAGGGTTAGGGTTAGGTTCAGGGTTAGGTTTATGGTCAGGCTCACAGTCAGTGTCAGGGTTAGGGTTAGTTTCAGAGTAAGGGTCAGGGTCAGGGTCAGGGATAGGTTTGGTGTCATGTTCAGTGTTATGGTTAGGGTCCAGTTCAGGATTATGGTCATGGTTAGAATAAGGCCTGCTTTATGTTTAGATTCTGGGTTATGATTAGGGTCCTGACTTAGTTTAGCTTTAGGGTTAGAGTTCTGGTCAGGCTCACGGTCTGGGTCAGAGTTAGGTTTATGGTCAGTGTCAGTGAAAGTATTAGGGTCAGGTTTAGGGTCAGGGCCAGGGTTCAGTTTAGGGTCAGGGCCAGGGTTCTGTTTAGGGTCAAAATTCGGATCAGGGTCAAGTTTTGGCAAAGTTCAGGGTAAGGGTCAGGTCAGATTCAGGGATAAATTCAGGGATAGGTTTAAAGTATGGGTTTGGGGTGAGAATTAGAATTAATTTGAGGATTAGGGTTACACTGGTTTAGGGTCAGGGTCTGCATTAGTTTTATGGGTTAGTTGTAGGGTTAGAATCATTGTTATGTTTTGTGTCATGGTCCATATCAGGGTCAGGGTCAGGGTTACCTTTAGGGTTACAGTTAGGGTCAGAATCACAGTCAGCTTCAGGGTTAGAGTTAGGGTCAGTGTAGGGTCACCGTTAGGGTCAGGTTTAGGTTTATGTTCAGGGTCTGGGTCAGGGTCAGGGTGAAGTTCAGAGCCAGTGTCAGGTTTAGGGTCAGGATCTGGTTTTGGTTTAGGGTCCACGTTCAGCTCAAGGACAGGGTTAGTTTTGGGTCAGTGCTATTGTCAGGGTTAGGTTTAGGGTCAGGATCTGGTGAAGGTCTGGGCCGGGGTCCGGTTTATGGTCAGGGTCAGGATTTGGATTGGGGTCAATATACGGTTCAGTTTCAGGATTAGATTTAGGGGAAAGGTTTGGGTTTGGAGTTAGGATTAGGTTTAGAAGTAGGGTTATGGTTCGGTTAGGGTTAGACAGCCTTAAGGTTAGGGTTAGGTTTTGGGTTAGGGTAGGGTTTAGTTTTATGTTTAGCCTCAGCATTAGGTTTAGGATCGTGGTTGGCATTAGATCAGGGATAGGGTTACCTTAAGGATTGCGGTTAGGGTCGGGAACACAGTCACGGTCAGGGTTAGGGTTAGGGTTAGGGTCAGGCTTAGGACTGTGTCAGGCTTAGGGTTAGGGTTAGGGTTAGGGTTAGGCTTAGGGTTAGGGTTAGGGTTAGGGTTAGGGTACGGGTTAGGGTTAGGGTACGGGTTAGGGTTAGGGTACGGGTTAGGGTTAGGGTACGGGTTAGGGTACGGGTTAGGGTTAGGGTACGGGTTAGGGTACGGGTTAGGGTACGGGTTAGGGTTAGGGTACGGGTTAGGGTTAGGTTTAGGGTTAGGGTTAGGTTTATGGTCAGGCTCACAGTCAGAGTCAGGGTCAGCGTTTTCAGTTAGTTTTAGGACCGGGTTAATTTTAGGGTTATAGTTAGGTTCAGGGTTAGGGTTAGACATTGTTAGGGGCAGGGTTATCGTTAGGCGTAGTGTAGGGTTCAGGGTTAGGGTTAGGTTCAGGGTTAGGTTTATGGTCAGGCTCACAGTCAGTGTCAGGGTTAGGGTTAGTTTCAGAGTAAGGGTCAGGGTCAGGGATAGGTTTGGTGTCATGTTCAGTGTTATGGTTAGGGTCCAGTTCAGGATTATGGTCATGGTTAGAATAAGGCCTGCTTTATGTTTAGATTCTGGGTTATGATTAGGGTCCTGACTTAGTTTAGCTTTAGGGTTAGAGTTCGGGTCAGGCTCACGGTCTGGGTCAGAGTTAGGTTTATGGTCAGTGTCAGTGAAAGTATTAGGGTCAGGTTTAGGGTCAGGGCCAGGGTTCAGTTTAGGGTCAGGGGCAGGGTTCTGTTTAGGGTCAAAATTTGGATCAGGGTCAAGTTTTGGCAAAGTTCAGGGTAAGGGTCAGGTCAGATTCAGGGATAAATTCAGGGATAGGTTTAAAGTATGGGTTTGGGGTGAGAATTAGAATTAATTTGAGGATTAGGGTTACACTGGTTTAGGGTCAGGGTCTGCATTAGTTTTATGGGTTAGTTGTAGGGTTAGAATCATTGTTATGTTTTGTGTCATGGTCCATATCAGGGTCAGGGTCAGGGTTACCTTTAGGGTTACAGTTAGGGTCAGAATCACAGTCAGCTTCAGGGTTAGTGTTAGGGTCAGTGTAGGGTCACCGTTAGGGTCAGGTTTAGGTTTATGTTCAGGGTCTGGGTCAGGGTCAGGGTGAAGTTCAGAGCCAGTGTCAGGTTTAGGGTCAGGATCTGGTTTTGGTTTAGGGTCCACGTTCAGCTCAAGGACAGGGTTAGTTTTGGGTCAGTGCTATTGTCAGGGTTAGGTTTAGGGTCAGGATCTGGTGAAGGTCTGGGCCGGGGTCCGGTTTATGGTCAGGGTCAGGATTTGGATTGGGGTCAATATACGGTTCAGTTTCAGGATTAGATTTAGGGGAAAGGTTTGGGTTTGGAGTTAGGATTAGGTTTAGAAGTAGGGTTATGGTTCGGTTAGGGTTAGACAGCCTTAAGGTTAGGGTTAGGTTTTGGGTTAGGGTAGGGTTTAGTTTTATGTTTAGCCTCAGCATTAGATTTAGGATCGTGGTTGGCATTAGATCAGGGATAGGGTTACCTTAAGGATTGCGGTTAGGGTCGGGAACACAGTCACGGTCAGGGTTAGGGTTAGGGTTAGGGTCAGGCTTAGGACTGTGTCAGGCTTAGGGTTAGGGTTAGGGTTAGGGTTAGGGTTAGGCTTAGGGTTAGGGTACGGGTTAGGGTTAGGGTACGGGTTGGGGTTAGGGTTAGGGTACGGGTTAGGGTTAGGGTACGGGTTAGGGTTAGGGTACGGGTTAGGGTACGGGTTAGGGTTAGGGTACGGTTTAGGGTACGCTTTAGGGTACGGGTTAGGGTTAGGGTTAGGGTTAGGGTACGGGTTAGGGTACGGGTTAGGGTACGGGTTAGGGTTAGGGTTAGGGTTAGGGTTAGGTTTAGGGTTAGGGTTAGGTTTATGGTCAGGCTCACAGTCAGAGTCAGGGTCAGCGTTTTCAGTTAGTTTTAGGACCGGGTTAATTTTAGGGTTATAGTTAGGTTCAGGGTTAGGGTTAGACATTGTTAGGGGCAGGGTTATCGTTAGGCGTAGTGTAGGGGTCAGGGTTAGGGTTAGGTTCAGGGTTAGGTTTATGGTCAGGCTCACAGTCAGTGTCAGGGTTAGGGTTAGTTTCAGAGTAAGGGTCAGGGTCAGGGATAGGTTTGGTGTCATGTTCAGTGTTATGGTTAGGGTCCAGTTCAGGATTATGGTCATGGTTAGAATAAGGCCTGCTTTATGTTTAGATTCTGGGTTATGATTAGGGTCCTGACTTAGTTTAGCTTTAGGGTTAGAGTTCTGGTCAGGCTCACGGTCTGGGTCAGAGTTAGGTTTATGGTCAGTGTCAGTGAAAGTATTAGGGTCAGGTTTAGGGTCAGGGCCAGGGTTCAGTTTAGGGTCAGGGGCAGGGTTCTGTTTAGGGTCAAAATTTGGATCAGGGTCAAGTTTTGGCAAAGTTCAGGGTAAGGGTCAGGTCAGATTCAGGGATAAATTCAGGGATAGGTTTAAAGTATGGGTTTGGGGTGAGAATTAGAATTAATTTGAGGATTAGGGTTACACTGGTTTAGGGTCAGGGTCTGCATTAGTTTTATGGGTTAGTTGTAGGGTTAGAATCATTGTTATGTTTTGTGTCATGGTCCATATCAGGGTCAGGGTCAGGGTTACCTTTAGGGTTACAGTTAGGGTCAGAATCACAGTCAGCTTCAGGGTTAGTGTTAGGGTCAGTGTAGGGTCACCGTTAGGGTCAGGTTTAGGTTTATGTTCAGGGTCTGGGTCAGGGTCAGGGTGAAGTTCAGAGCCAGTGTCAGGTTTAGGGTCAGGATCTGGTTTTGGTTTAGGGTCCACGTTCAGCTCAAGGACAGGGTTAGTTTTGGGTCAGTGCTATTGTCAGGGTTAGGTTTAGGGTCAGGATCTGGTGAAGGTCTGGGCCGGGGTCCGGTTTATGGTCAGGGTCAGGATTTGGATTGGGGTCAATATACGGTTCAGTTTCAGGATTAGATTTAGGGGAAAGGTTTGGGTTTGGAGTTAGGATTAGGTTTAGAAGTAGGGTTATGGTTCGGTTAGGGTTAGACAGCCTTAAGGTTAGGGTTAGGTTTTGGGTTAGGGTAGGGTTTAGTTTTATGTTTAGCCTCAGCATTAGGTTTAGGATCGTGGTTGGCATTAGATCAGGGATAGGGTTACCTTAAGGATTGCGGTTAGGGTCGGGAACACAGTCACGGTCAGGGTTAGGGTTAGGGTTAGGGTCAGGCTTAGGACTGTGTCAGGCTTAGGGTTAGGGTTAGGGTTAGGGTTAGGGTTAGGCTTAGGGTTAGGGTACGGGTTAGGGTTAGGGTACGGGTTGGGGTTAGGGTTAGGGTACGGGTTAGGGTTAGGGTACGGGTTAGGGTTAGGGTACGGGTTAGGGTACGGGTTAGGGTTAGGGTACGGTTTAGGGTACGGGTTAGGGTACGGGTTAGGGTTAGGGTTAGGGTTAGTGTACGGGTTAGGGTACGGGTTAGGGTACGGGTTAGGGTTAGGGTTAGGGTTAGGGTTAGGGTTAGGGTTAGGGTTAGGGTACGGGTTAGGGTACGGGTTAGGGTTAGGGTACGGGTTAGGGTACGGGTTAGGGTTAGGGTTAGGGTTAGGGTACGGGTTAGGGTACGGGTTAGGGTACGGGTTAGGGTTAGGGTTAGGGTTAGGGTTAGGGTTAGGGTTAGGTTTAGGGTTAGGGTTAGGTTTATGGTCAGGCTCACAGTCAGAGTCAGGGTCAGCGTTTTCAGTTAGTTTTAGGACCGGGTTAATTTTAGGGTTATAGTTAGGTTCAGGGTTAGGGTTAGACATTGTTAGGGGCAGGGTTATCGTTAGGCGTAGTGTAGGGGTCAGGGTTAGGGTTAGGTTCAGGGTTAGGTTTATGGTCAGGCTCACAGTCAGTGTCAGGGTTAGGGTTAGTTTCAGAGTAAGGGTCAGGGTCAGGGATAGGTTTGGTGTCATGTTCAGTGTTATGGTTAGGGTCCAGTTCAGGATTATGGTCATGGTTAGAATAAGGCCTGCTTTATGTTTAGATTCTGGGTTATGATTAGGGTCCTGACTTAGTTTAGCTTTAAGGTTAGAGTTCTGGTCAGGCTCACGGTCTGGGTCAGAGTTAGGTTTATGGTCAGTGTCAGTGAAAGTATTAGGGTCAGGTTTAGGGTCAGGGCCAGGGTTCAGTTTAGGGTCAGGGCCAGGGTTCTGTTTAGGGTCAAAATTCGGATCAGGGTCAAGTTTTGGCAAAGTTCAGGGTAAGGGTCAGGTCAGATTCAGGGATAAATTCAGGGATAGGTTTAAAGGATGGGTTTGGGGTGAGAATTAGAATTAATTTGAGGATTAGGGTTACACTGGTTTAGGGTCAGGGTCTGCATTAGTTTTATGGGTTAGTTGTAGGGTTAGAATCATTGTTATGTTTTGTGTCATGGTCCATATCAGGGTCAGGGTCAGGGTTACCTTTAGGGTTACAGTTAGGGTCAGAATCACAGTCAGCTTCAGGGTTAGTGTTAGGGTCAGTGTAGGGTCACCGTTAGGGTCAGGTTTAGGTTTATGTTCAGGGTCTGGGTCAGGGTCAGGGTGAAGTTCAGAGCCAGTGTCAGGTTTAGGGTCAGGATCTGGTTTTGGTTTAGGGTCCACGTTCAGCTCAAGGACAGGGTTAGTTTTGGGTCAGTGCTATTGTCAGGGTTAGGTTTAGGGTCAGGCTCTGGTGAAGGTCTGGGCCGGGGTCCGGTTTATGGTCAGGGTCAGGATTTGGATTGGGGTCAATATACGGTTCAGTTTCAGGATTAGATTTAGGGGAAAGGTTTGGGTTTGGGGTTAGGATTAGGTTTAGAAGTAGGGTTATGGTTCGGTTAGGGTTAGACAGCCTTAAGGTTAGGGTTAGGTTTTGGGTTAGGGTAGGGTTTAGTTTTATGTTTAGCCTCAGCATTAGGTTTAGGATCGTGGTTGGCATTAGATCAGGGATAGGGTTACCTTAAGGATTGCGGTTAGGGTCGGGAACACAGTCACGGTCAGGGTTAGGGTTAGGGTTAGGGTCAGGCTTAGGACTGTGTCAGGCTTAGGGTTAGGGTTAGGGTTAGGGTTAGGCTTAGGGTTAGGGTTAGGGTTAGGGTACGGGTTAGGGTTAGGGTTAGGCTACGGGTTAGGGTTAGGGTACGGGTTAGGGTTAGGGTACGGGTTAGGGTTAGGGTACGGGTTAGGGTACGGGTTAGGGTACGGGTTATGGTACGGGTTAGAGTACGGGTTAGGGTACGGGTTAGGGTTAGGTTTAGGGTTAGGGTTAGGGTTATGGTTAGGTTTATGGTCAGGCTCACAGTCAGAGTCAGGGTCAGCGTTTTCAGTTAGTTTTAGGACCGGGTTAATTTTAGGGTTATAGTTAGGTTCAGGGTTAGGGTTAGACATTGTTAGGGGCAGGGTTATCGTTAGGCGTAGTGTAGGGGTCAGGGTTAGGGTTAGGTTCAGGGTTAGGTTTATGGTCAGGCTCACAGTCAGTGTCAGGGTTAGGGTTAGTTTCAGAGTAAGGGTCAGGGTCAGGGATAGGTTTGGTGTCATGTTCAGTGTTATGGTTAGGGTCCAGTTCAGGATTATGGTCATGGTTAGAATAAGGCCTGCTTTATGTTTAGATTCTGGGTTATGATTAGGGTCCTGACTTAGTTTAGCTTTAGGGTTAGAGTTCTGGTCAGGCTCACGGTCTGGGTCAGAGTTAGGTTTATGGTCAGTGTCAGTGAAAGTATTAGGGTCAGGTTTAGGGTCAGGGCCAGGGTTCAGTTTAGGGTCAGGGCCAGGGTTCTGTTTAGGGTCAAAATTCGGATCAGGGTCAAGTTTTGGCAAAGTTCAGGGTAAGGGTCAGGTCAGATTCAGGGATAAATTCAGGGATAGGTTTAAAGTATGGGTTTGGGGTGAGAATTAGAATTAATTTGAGGATTAGGGTTACACTGGTTTAGGGTCAGGGTCTGCATTAGTTTTATGGGTTAGTTGTAGGGTTAGAATCATTGTTATGTTTTGTGTCATGGTCCATATCAGGGTCAGGGTCAGGGTTACCTTTAGGGTTACAGTTAGGGTCAGAATCACAGTCAGCTTCAGGGTTAGTGTTAGGGTCAGTGTAGGGTCACCGTTAGGGTCAGGTTTAGGTTTATGTTCAGGGTCTGGGTCAGGGTCAGGGTGAAGTTCAGAGCCAGTGTCAGGTTTAGGGTCAGGATCTGGTTTTGGTTTAGGGTCCACGTTCAGCTCAAGGACAGGGTTAGTTTTGGGTCAGTGCTATTGTCAGGGTTAGGTTTAGGGTCAGGATCTGGTGAAGGTCTGGGCCGGGGTCCGGTTTATGGTCAGGGTCAGGATTTGGATTGGGGTCAATATACGGTTCAGTTTCAGGATTAGATTTAGGGGAAAGGTTTGGGTTTGGAGTTAGGATTAGGTTTAGAAGTAGGGTTATGGTTCGGTTAGGGTTAGACAGCCTTAAGGTTAGGGTTAGGTTTTGGGTTAGGGTAGGGTTTAGTTTTATGTTTAGCCTCAGCATTAGGTTTAGGATCGTGGTTGGCATTAGATCAGGGATAGGGTTACCTTAAGGATTGCGGTTAGGGTCGGGAACACAGTCACGGTCAGGGTTAGGGTTAGGGTTAGGGTCAGGCTTAGGACTGTGTCAGGCTTAGGGTTAGGGTTAGGGTTAGGGTTAGGCTTAGGGTTAGGGTACGGGTTAGGGTTAGGGTTAGGGTACGGGTTAGGGTTGGGTTAGGGTACGGGTTAGGGTTAGGGTACGGGTTAGGGTTAGGGTACGGGTTAGGGTACGGGTTAGGGTTAGGGTTAGGGTTAGGTTTATGGTCAGGCTCACAGTCAGAGTCAGGGTCAGCGTTTTCAGTTAGTTTTAGGACCGGGTTAATTTTAGGGTTATAGTTAGGTTCAGGGTTAGGGTTAGACATTGTTAGGGGCAGGGTTATCGTTAGGCGTAGTGTAGGGGTCAGGGTTAGGGTTAGGTTCAGGGTTAGGTTTATGGTCAGGCTCACAGTCAGTGTCAGGGTTAGGGTTAGTTTCAGAGTAAGGGTCAGGGTCAGGGATAGGTTTGGTGTCATGTTCAGTGTTATGGTTAGGGTCCAGTTCAGGATTATGGTCATGGTTAGAATAAGGCCTGCTTTATGTTTAGATTCTGGGTTACGATTAGGGTCCTGACTTAGTTTAGCTTTAGGGTTAGAGTTCTGGTCAGGCTCACGGTCTGGGTCAGAGTTAGGTTTATGGTCAGTGTCAGTGAAAGTATTAGGGTCAGGTTTAGGTTCAGGGCCAGGGTTCAGTTTAGGGTCAGGGCCAGGGTTCTGTTTAGGGTCAAAATTCGGATCAGGGTCAAGTTTTGGCAAAGTTCAGGGTAAGGGTCAGGTCAGATTCAGGGATAAATTCAGGGATAGGTTTAAAGTATGGGTTTGGGGTGAGAATTAGAATTAATTTGAGGATTAGGGTTACACTGGTTTAGGGTCAGGGTCTGCATTAGTTTTATGGGTTAGTTGTAGGGTTAGAATCATTGTTATGTTTTGTGTCATGGTCCATATCAGGGTCAGGGTCAGGGTTACCTTTAGGGTTACAGTTAGGGTCAGAATCACAGTCAGCTTCAGGGTTAGTGTTAGGGTCAGTGTAGGGTCACCGTTAGGGTCAGGTTTAGGTTTATGTTCAGGGTCTGGGTCAGGGTCAGGGTGAAGTTCAGAGCCAGTGTCAGGTTTAGGGTCAGGATCTGGTTTTGGTTTAGGGTCCACGTTCAGCTCAAGGACAGGGTTAGTTTTGGGTCAGTGCTATTGTCAGGGTTAGGTTTAGGGTCAGGATCTGGTGAAGGTCTGGGCCGGGGTCCGGTTTATGGTCAGGGTCAGGATTTGGATTGGGGTCAATATACGGTTCAGTTTCAGGATTAGATTTAGGGGAAAGGTTTGGGTTTGGAGTTAGGATTAGGTTTAGAAGTAGGGTTATGGTTCGGTTAGGGTTAGACAGCCTTAAGGTTAGGGTTAGGTTTTGGGTTAGGGTAGGGTTTAGTTTTATGTTTAGCCTCAGCATTAGGTTTAGGATCGTGGTTGGCATTAGATCAGGGATAGGGTTACCTTAAGGATTGTGGTTAGGGTCGGGAACACAGTCACGGTCAGGGTTAGGGTTAGGGTTAGGGTCAGGCTTAGGACTGTGTCAGGCTTAGGGTTAGGGTTAGGGTTAGGGTTAGGCTTAGGGTTAGGGTACGGGTTAGGGTTAGGGTTAGGGTACGGGTTAGGGTTGGGTTAGGGTACGGGTTAGGGTTAGGGTACGGGTTAGGGTTAGGGTACGGGTTAGGGTACGGGTTAGGGTTAGGGTTAGGGTTAGGTTTATGGTCAGGCTCACAGTCAGAGTCAGGGTCAGCGTTTTCAGTTAGTTTTAGGACCGGGTTAATTTTAGGGTTATAGTTAGGTTCAGGGTTAGGGTTAGACATTGTTAGGGGCAGGGTTATCGTTAGGCGTAGTGTAGGGGTCAGGGTTAGGGTTAGGTTCAGGGTTAGGTTTATGGTCAGGCTCACAGTCAGTGTCAGGGTTAGGGTTAGTTTCAGAGTAAGGGTCAGGGTCAGGGATAGGTTTGGTGTCATGTTCAGTGTTATGGTTAGGGTCCAGTTCAGGATTATGGTCATGGTTAGAATAAGGCCTGCTTTATGTTTAGATTCTGGGTTACGATTAGGGTCCTGACTTAGTTTAGCTTTAGGGTTAGAGTTCTGGTCAGGCTCACGGTCTGGGTCAGAGTTAGGTTTATGGTCAGTGTCAGTGAAAGTATTAGGGTCAGGTTTAGGGTCAGGGCCAGGGTTCAGTTTAGGGTCAGGGCCAGGGTTCTGTTTAGGGTCAAAATTCGGATCAGGGTCAAGTTTTGGCAAAGTTCAGGGTAAGGGTCAGGTCAGATTCAGGGATAAATTCAGGGATAGGTTTAAAGTATGGGTTTGGGGTGAGAATTAGAATTAATTTGAGGATTAGGGTTACACTGGTTTAGGGTCAGGGTCTGCATTAGTTTTATGGGTTAGTTGTAGGGTTAGAATCATTGTTATGTTTTGTGTCATGGTCCATATCAGGGTCAGGGTCAGGGTTACCTTTAGGGTTACAGTTAGGGTCAGAATCACAGTCAGCTTCAGGGTTAGTGTTAGGGTCAGTGTAGGGTCACCGTTAGGGTCAGGTTTAGGTTTATGTTCAGGGTCTGGGTCAGGGTCAGGGTGAAGTTCAGAGCCAGTGTCAGGTTTAGGGTCAGGATCTGGTTTTGGTTTAGGGTCCACGTTCAGCTCAAGGACAGGGTTAGTTTTGGGTCAGTGCTATTGTCAGGGTTAGGTTTAGGGTCAGGATCTGGTGAAGGTCTGGGCCGGGGTCCGGTTTATGGTCAGGGTCAGGATTTGGATTGGGGTCAATATACGGTTCAGTTTCAGGATTAGATTTAGGGGAAAGGTTTGGGTTTGGGGTTAGGATTAGGTTTAGAAGTAGGGTTATGGTTCGGTTAGGGTTAGACAGCCTTAAGGTTAGGGTTAGGTTTTGGGTTAGGGTAGGGTTTAGTTTTATGTTTAGCCTCAGCATTAGGTTTAGGATCGTGGTTGGCATTAGATCAGGGATAGGGTTACCTTAAGGATTGCGGTTAGGGTCGGGAACACAGTCACGGTCAGGGTTAGGGTTAGGGTTAGGGTCAGGCTTAGGACTGTGTCAGGCTTAGGGTTAGGGTTAGGGTTAGGGTTAGGCTTAGGGTTAGGGTTAGGGTTAGGGTACGGGTTAGGGTTAGGGTTAGGCTACGGGTTAGGGTTAGGGTACGGGTTAGGGTTAGGGTACGGGTTAGGGTTAGGGTACGGGTTAGGGTACGGGTTAGGGTACGGGTTATGGTACGGGTTAGAGTACGGGTTAGGGTACGGGTTAGGGTTAGGTTTAGGGTTAGGGTTAGGGTTATGGTTAGGTTTATGGTCAGGCTCACAGTCAGAGTCAGGGTCAGCGTTTTCAGTTAGTTTTAGGACCGGGTTAATTTTAGGGTTATAGTTAGGTTCAGGGTTAGGGTTAGACATTGTTAGGGGCAGGGTTATCGTTAGGCGTAGTGTAGGGGTCAGGGTTAGGGTTAGGTTCAGGGTTAGGTTTATGGTCAGGCTCACAGTCAGTGTCAGGGTTAGGGTTAGTTTCAGAGTAAGGGTCAGGGTCAGGGATAGGTTTGGTGTCATGTTCAGTGTTATGGTTAGGGTCCAGTTCAGGATTATGGTCATGGTTAGAATAAGGCCTGCTTTATGTTTAGATTCTGGGTTATGATTAGGGTCCTGACTTAGTTTAGCTTTAGGGTTAGAGTTCTGGTCAGGCTCACGGTCTGGGTCAGAGTTAGGTTTATGGTCAGTGTCAGTGAAAGTATTAGGGTCAGGTTTAGGGTCAGGGCCAGGGTTCAGTTTAGGGTCAGGGCCAGGGTTCTGTTTAGGGTCAAAATTCGGATCAGGGTCAAGTTTTGGCAAAGTTCAGGGTAAGGGTCAGGTCAGATTCAGGGATAAATTCAGGGATAGGTTTAAAGTATGGGTTTGGGGTGAGAATTAGAATTAATTTGAGGATTAGGGTTACACTGGTTTAGGGTCAGGGTCTGCATTAGTTTTATGGGTTAGTTGTAGGGTTAGAATCATTGTTATGTTTTGTGTCATGGTCCATATCAGGGTCAGGGTCAGGGTTACCTTTAGGGTTACAGTTAGGGTCAGAATCACAGTCAGCTTCAGGGTTAGTGTTAGGGTCAGTGTAGGGTCACCGTTAGGGTCAGGTTTAGGTTTATGTTCAGGGTCTGGGTCAGGGTCAGGGTGAAGTTCAGAGCCAGTGTCAGGTTTAGGGTCAGGATCTGGTTTTGGTTTAGGGTCCACGTTCAGCTCAAGGACAGGGTTAGTTTTGGGTCAGTGCTATTGTCAGGGTTAGGTTTAGGGTCAGGATCTGGTGAAGGTCTGGGCCGGGGTCCGGTTTATGGTCAGGGTCAGGATTTGGATTGGGGTCAATATACGGTTCAGTTTCAGGATTAGATTTAGGGGAAAGGTTTGGGTTTGGAGTTAGGATTAGGTTTAGAAGTAGGGTTATGGTTCGGTTAGGGTTAGACAGCCTTAAGGTTAGGGTTAGGTTTTGGGTTAGGGTAGGGTTTAGTTTTATGTTTAGCCTCAGCATTAGGTTTAGGATCGTGGTTGGCATTAGATCAGGGATAGGGTTACCTTAAGGATTGCGGTTAGGGTCGGGAACACAGTCACGGTCAGGGTTAGGGTTAGGGTTAGGGTCAGGCTTAGGACTGTGTCAGGCTTAGGGTTAGGGTTAGGGTTAGGGTTAGGCTTAGGGTTAGGGTACGGGTTAGGGTTAGGGTTAGGGTACGGGTTAGGGTTGGGTTAGGGTACGGGTTAGGGTTAGGGTACGGGTTAGGGTTAGGGTACGGGTTAGGGTACGGGTTAGGGTTAGGGTTAGGGTTAGGTTTATGGTCAGGCTCACAGTCAGAGTCAGGGTCAGCGTTTTCAGTTAGTTTTAGGACCGGGTTAATTTTAGGGTTATAGTTAGGTTCAGGGTTAGGGTTAGACATTGTTAGGGGCAGGGTTATCGTTAGGCGTAGTGTAGGGGTCAGGGTTAGGGTTAGGTTCAGGGTTAGGTTTATGGTCAGGCTCACAGTCAGTGTCAGGGTTAGGGTTAGTTTCAGAGTAAGGGTCAGGGTCAGGGATAGGTTTGGTGTCATGTTCAGTGTTATGGTTAGGGTCCAGTTCAGGATTATGGTCATGGTTAGAATAAGGCCTGCTTTATGTTTAGATTCTGGGTTACGATTAGGGTCCTGACTTAGTTTAGCTTTAGGGTTAGAGTTCTGGTCAGGCTCACGGTCTGGGTCAGAGTTAGGTTTATGGTCAGTGTCAGTGAAAGTATTAGGGTCAGGTTTAGGTTCAGGGCCAGGGTTCAGTTTAGGGTCAGGGCCAGGGTTCTGTTTAGGGTCAAAATTCGGATCAGGGTCAAGTTTTGGCAAAGTTCAGGGTAAGGGTCAGGTCAGATTCAGGGATAAATTCAGGGATAGGTTTAAAGTATGGGTTTGGGGTGAGAATTAGAATTAATTTGAGGATTAGGGTTACACTGGTTTAGGGTCAGGGTCTGCATTAGTTTTATGGGTTAGTTGTAGGGTTAGAATCATTGTTATGTTTTGTGTCATGGTCCATATCAGGGTCAGGGTCAGGGTTACCTTTAGGGTTACAGTTAGGGTCAGAATCACAGTCAGCTTCAGGGTTAGTGTTAGGGTCAGTGTAGGGTCACCGTTAGGGTCAGGTTTAGGTTTATGTTCAGGGTCTGGGTCAGGGTCAGGGTGAAGTTCAGAGCCAGTGTCAGGTTTAGGGTCAGGATCTGGTTTTGGTTTAGGGTCCACGTTCAGCTCAAGGACAGGGTTAGTTTTGGGTCAGTGCTATTGTCAGGGTTAGGTTTAGGGTCAGGATCTGGTGAAGGTCTGGGCCGGGGTCCGGTTTATGGTCAGGGTCAGGATTTGGATTGGGGTCAATATACGGTTCAGTTTCAGGATTAGATTTAGGGGAAAGGTTTGGGTTTGGAGTTAGGATTAGGTTTAGAAGTAGGGTTATGGTTCGGTTAGGGTTAGACAGCCTTAAGGTTAGGGTTAGGTTTTGGGTTAGGGTAGGGTTTAGTTTTATGTTTAGCCTCAGCATTAGGTTTAGGATCGTGGTTGGCATTAGATCAGGGATAGGGTTACCTTAAGGATTGCGGTTAGGGTCGGGAACACAGTCACGGTCAGGGTTAGGGTTAGGGTTAGGGTCAGGCTTAGGACTGTGTCAGGCTTAGGGTTAGGGTTAGGGTTAGGGTTAGGCTTAGG
Source organism: Neogale vison (assembly GCF_020171115.1). Taxonomy (NCBI): domain Eukaryota; kingdom Metazoa; phylum Chordata; class Mammalia; order Carnivora; family Mustelidae; genus Neogale; species Neogale vison. The sequence continues at coordinate 107,702 of NW_025334879.1, forward strand.
GTTAGGGTACGGGTTAGGGTTAGGGTTAGGGTACGGGTTAGGGTTGGGTTAGGGTACGGGTTAGGGTTAGGGTACGGGTTAGGGTTAGGGTACGGGTTAGGGTACGGGTTAGGGTTAGGGTTAGGGTTAGGTTTATGGTCAGGCTCACAGTCAGAGTCAGGGTCAGCGTTTTCAGTTAGTTTTAGGACCGGGTTAATTTTAGGGTTATAGTTAGGTTCAGGGTTAGGGTTAGACATTGTTAGGGGCAGGGTTATCGTTAGGCGTAGTGTAGGGGTCAGGGTTAGGGTTAGGTTCAGGGTTAGGTTTATGGTCAGGCTCACAGTCAGTGTCAGGGTTAGGGTTAGTTTCAGAGTAAGGGTCAGGGTCAGGGATAGGTTTGGTGTCATGTTCAGTGTTATGGTTAGGGTCCAGTTCAGGATTATGGTCATGGTTAGAATAAGGCCTGCTTTATGTTTAGATTCTGGGTTACGATTAGGGTCCTGACTTAGTTTAGCTTTAGGGTTAGAGTTCTGGTCAGGCTCACGGTCTGGGTCAGAGTTAGGTTTATGGTCAGTGTCAGTGAAAGTATTAGGGTCAGGTTTAGGGTCAGGGCCAGGGTTCAGTTTAGGGTCAGGGCCAGGGTTCTGTTTAGGGTCAAAATTCGGATCAGGGTCAAGTTTTGGCAAAGTTCAGGGTAAGGGTCAGGTCAGATTCAGGGATAAATTCAGGGATAGGTTTAAAGTATGGGTTTGGGGTGAGAATTAGAATTAATTTGAGGATTAGGGTTACACTGGTTTAGGGTCAGGGTCTGCATTAGTTTTATGGGTTAGTTGTAGGGTTAGAATCATTGTTATGTTTTGTGTCATGGTCCATATCAGGGTCAGGGTCAGGGTTACCTTTAGGGTTACAGTTAGGGTCAGAATCACAGTCAGCTTCAGGGTTAGTGTTAGGGTCAGTGTAGGGTCACCGTTAGGGTCAGGTTTAGGTTTATGTTCAGGGTCTGGGTCAGGGTCAGGGTGAAGTTCAGAGCCAGTGTCAGGTTTAGGGTCAGGATCTGGTTTTGGTTTAGGGTCCACGTTCAGCTCAAGGACAGGGTTAGTTTTGGGTCAGTGCTATTGTCAGGGTTAGGTTTAGGGTCAGGATCTGGTGAAGGTCTGGGCCGGGGTCCGGTTTATGGTCAGGGTCAGGATTTGGATTGGGGTCAATATACGGTTCAGTTTCAGGATTAGATTTAGGGGAAAGGTTTGGGTTTGGAGTTAGGATTAGGTTTAGAAGTAGGGTTATGGTTCGGTTAGGGTTAGACAGCCTTAAGGTTAGGGTTAGGTTTTGGGTTAGGGTAGGGTTTAGTTTTATGTTTAGTCTCAGCATTAGGTTTAGGATCGTGGTTGGCATTAGATCAGGGATAGGGTTACCTTAAGGATTGCGGTTAGGGTCGGGAACACAGTCACGGTCAGGGTTAGGGTTAGGGTTAGGGTCAGGCTTAGGACTGTGTCAGGCTTAGGGTTAGGGTTAGGGTTAGGGTTAGGCTTAGGGTACGGGTTAGGGTTAGGGTTAGGGTACGGGTTAGTGTTAGGGTACGGGTACGGGTTAGGGTTAGGGTACGGCTTAGGGTTAGGGTACGGGTTAGGGTTAGGGTACGGGTTAGGGTACGGGTTAGGGTACGGGTTAGGGTTAGGGTTAGGGTTAGGGTTAGGTTTAGGGTCAGGCTCACAGTCAGAGTCAGGGTCAGCGTTTTCAGTTAGTTTTAGGACCGGGTTAATTTTAGGGTTATAGTTAGGTTCAGGGTTAGGGTTAGACATTGTTAGGGGCAGGGTTATCGTTAGGCATAGTGTAGGGGTCAGGGTTAGGGTTAGGTTCAGGGTTAGGTTTATGGTCAGGCTCACAGTCAGTGTCAGGGTTAGGGTTAGTTTCAGAGTAAGGGTCAGGGTCAGGGATAGGTTTGGTGTCATGTTCAGTGTTATGGTTAGGGTCCAGTTCAGGATTATGGTCATGGTTAGAATAAGGCCTGCTTTATGTTTAGATTCTGGGTTATGATTAGGGTCCTGACTTAGTTTAGCTTTAGGGTTAGAGTTCTGGTCAGGCTCACGGTCTGGGTCAGAGTTAGGTTTATGGTCAGTGTCAGTGAAAGTATTAGGGTCAGGTTTAGGGTCAGGGCCAGGGTTCAGTTTAGGGTCAGGGCCAGGGTTCTGTTTAGGGTCAAAATTCGGATCAGGGTCAAGTTTTGGCAAAGTTCAGGGTAAGGGTCAGGTCAGATTCAGGGATAAATTCAGGGATAGGTTTAAAATATGGGTTTGGGGTGAGAATTAGAATTAATTTGAGGATTAGGGTTACACTGGTTTAGGGTCAGGGTCTGCATTAGTTTTATGGGTTAGTTGTAGGGTTAGAATCATTGTTATGTTTTGTGTCATGGTCCATATCAGGGTCAGGGTCAGGGTTACCTTTAGGGTTACAGTTAGGGTCAGAATCACAGTCAGCTTCAGGGTTAGTGTTAGGGTCAGTGTAGGGTCACCGTTAGGGTCAGGTTTAGGTTTATGTTCAGGGTCTGGGTCAGGGTCAGGGTGAAGTTCAGAGCCAGTGTCAGGTTTAGGGTCAGGATATGGTTTTGGTTTAGGGTCCACGTTCAGCTCAAGGACAGGGTTAGTTTTGGGTCAGTGCTATTGTCAGGGTTAGGTTTAGGGTCAGGATCTGGTGAAGGTCTGGGCCGGGGTCCGGTTTATGGTCAGGGTCAGGATTTGGATTGGGGTCAATATACGGTTCAGTTTCAGGATTAGATTTAGGGGAAAGGTTTGGGTTTGGAGTTAGGATTAGGTTTAGAAGTAGGGTTATGGTTCGGTTAGGGTTAGACAGCCTTAAGGTTAGGGTTAGGTTTTGGGTTAGGGTAGGGTTTAGTTTTATGTTTAGCCTCAGCATTAGGTTTAGGATCGTGGTTGGCATTAGATCAGGGATAGGGTTACCTTAAGGATTGCGGTTAGGGTCGGGAACACAGTCACGGTCAGGGTTAGGGTTAGGGTTAGGGTCAGGCTTAGGACTGTGTCAGGCTTAGGGTTAGGGTTAGGGTTAGGCTTAGGGTTAGGGTTAGGGTTAGGGTACGGGTTAGGGTTAGGGTACGGGTTAGGGTTAGGGTACGGGTTAGGGTACGGGTTAGGGTACGGGTTAGGGTTAGGGTTAGGGTAAGGTTTAGGGTTAGGGTTAGGTTTATGGTCAGGCTCACAGTCAGAGTCAGGGTCAGCGTTTTCAGTTAGTTTTAGGACCGGGTTAATTTTAGGGTTATAGTTAGGTTCAGGGTTAGGGTTAGACATTGTTAGGGGCAGGGTTATCGTTAGGCGTAGTGTAGGGGTCAGGGTTAGGGTTAGGTTCAGGGTTAGGTTTATGGTCAGGCTCACAGTCAGTGTCAGGGTTAGGGTTAGTTTCAGAGTAAGGGTCAGGGTCAGGGTCAGGGATAGGTTTGGTGTCATGTTCAGTGTTATGGTTAGGGTCCAGTTCAGGATTATGGTCATGGTTAGAATAAGGCCTGCTTTATGTTTAGATTCTGGGTTATGATTAGGGTCCTGTCTTAGTTTAGCTTTAGGGTTAGAGTTCTGGTCAGGCTCACGGTCTGGGTCAGAGTTAGGTTTATGGTCAGTGTCAGTGAAAGTATTAGGGTCAGGTTTAGGGTCAGGGCCAGGGTTCAGTTTAGGGTCAGGGCCAGGGTTCTGTTTAGGGTCAAAATTCGGATCAGGGTCAAGTTTTGGCAAAGTTCAGGGTAAGGGTCAGGTCAGATTCAGGGATAAATTCAGGGATAGGTTTAAAGTATGGGTTTGGGGTGAGAATTAGAATTAATTTGAGGATTAGGGTTACACTGGTTTAGGGTCAGGGTCTGCATTAGTTTTATGGGTTAGTTGTAGGGTTAGAATCATTGTTATGTTTTGTGTCATGGTCCATATCAGGGTCAGGGTCAGGGTTACCTTTAGGGTTACAGTTAGGGTCAGAATCACAGTCAGCTTCAGGGTTAGTGTTAGGGTCAGTGTAGGGTCACCGTTAGGGTCAGGTTTAGGTTTATGTTCAGGGTCTGGGTCAGGGTCAGGGTGAAGTTCAGAGCCAGTGTCAGGTTTAGGGTCAGGATCTGGTTTTGGTTTAGGGTCCACGTTCAGCTCAAGGACAGGGTTAGTTTTGGGTCAGTGCTATTGTCAGGGTTAGGTTTAGGGTCAGGATCTGGTGAAGGTCTGGGCCGGGGTCCGGTTTATGGTCAGGGTCAGGATTTGGATTGGGGTCAATATACGGTTCAGTTTCAGGATTAGATTTAGGGGAAAGGTTTGGGTTTGGAGTTAGGATTAGGTTTAGAAGTAGGGTTATGGTTCGGTTAGGGTTAGACAGCCTTAAGGTTAGGGTTAGGTTTTGGGTTAGGGTAGGGTTTAGTTTTATGTTTAGCCTCAGCATTAGGTTTAGGATCGTGGTTGGCATTAGATCAGGGATAGGGTTACCTTAAGGATTGCGGTTAGGGTCGGGAACACAGTCACGGTCAGGGTTAGGGTTAGGGTTAGGGTCAGGCTTAGGACTGTGTCAGGCTTAGGGTTAGGGTTAGGGTTAGGGTTAGGCTTAGGGTTAGTGTTAGGGTTAGGGTTAGGGTACGGGTTAGGGTTAGGGTTAGGGTACGGGTTAGGGTTAGGGTACGGGTTAGGGTTAGGGTACGGGTTAGGGTACGGGTTAGGGTTAGGGTACGGGTTAGGGTACGGGTTAGGGTACGGGTTAGGGTTAGGGTTAGGGTTAGGGTTAGGTTTAGGGTTAGGGTTAGGTTTATGGTCAGGCTCACAGTCAGAGTCAGGGTCAGCGTTTTCAGTTAGTTTTAGGACCGGGTTAATTTTAGGGTTATAGTTAGGTTCAGGGTTAGGGTTAGACATTGTTAGGGGCAGGGTTATCGTTAGGCGTAGTGTAGGGTTCAGGGTTAGGGTTAGGTTCAGGGTTAGGTTTATGGTCAGGCTCACAGTCAGTGTCAGGGTTAGGGTTAGTTTCAGAGTAAGGGTCAGGGTCAGGGATAGGTTTGGTGTCATGTTCAGTGTTATGGTTAGGGTCCAGTTCAGGATTATGGTCATGGTTAGAATAAGGCCTGCTTTATGTTTAGATTCTGGGTTATGATTAGGGTCCTGACTTAGTTTAGCTTTAGGGTTAGAGTTCTGGTCAGGCTCACGGTCTGGGTCAGAGTTAGGTTTATGGTCAGTGTCAGTGAAAGTATTAGGGTCAGGTTTAGGGTCAGGGCCAGGGTTCAGTTTAGGGTCAGGGGCAGGGTTCTGTTTAGGGTCAAAATTTGGATCAGGGTCAAGTTTTGGCAAAGTTCAGGGTAAGGGTCAGGTCAGATTCAGGGATAAATTCAGGGATAGGTTTAAAGTATGGGTTTGGGGTGAGAATTAGAATTAATTTGAGGATTAGGGTTACACTGGTTTAGGGTCAGGGTCTGCATTAGTTTTATGGGTTAGTTGTAGGGTTAGAATCATTGTTATGTTTTGTGTCATGGTCCATATCAGGGTCAGGGTCAGGGTTACCTTTAGGGTTACAGTTAGGGTCAGAATCACAGTCAGCTTCAGGGTTAGTGTTAGGGTCAGTGTAGGGTCACCGTTAGGGTCAGGTTTAGGTTTATGTTCAGGGTCTGGGTCAGGGTCAGGGTGAAGTTCAGAGCCAGTGTCAGGTTTAGGGTCAGGATCTGGTTTTGGTTTAGGGTCCACGTTCAGCTCAAGGACAGGGTTAGTTTTGGGTCAGTGCTATTGTCAGGGTTAGGTTTAGGGTCAGGATCTGGTGAAGGTCTGGGCCGGGGTCCGGTTTATGGTCAGGGTCAGGATTTGGATTGGGGTCAATATACGGTTCAGTTTCAGGATTAGATTTAGGGGAAAGGTTTGGGTTTGGAGTTAGGATTAGGTTTAGAAGTAGGGTTATGGTTCGGTTAGGGTTAGACAGCCTTAAGGTTAGGGTTAGGTTTTGGGTTAGGGTAGGGTTTAGTTTTATGTTTAGCCTCAGCATTAGGTTTAGGATCGTGGTTGGCATTAGATCAGGGATAGGGTTACCTTAAGGATTGCGGTTAGGGTCGGGAACACAGTCACGGTCAGGGTTAGGGTTAGGGTTAGGGTCAGGCTTAGGACTGTGTCAGGCTTAGGGTTAGGGTTAGGGTTAGGGTTAGGGTTAGGCTTAGGGTTAGGGTACGGGTTAGGGTTAGGGTACGGGTTGGGGTTAGGGTTAGGGTACGGGTTAGGGTTAGGGTACGGGTTAGGGTTAGGGTACGGGTTAGGGTACGGGTTAGGGTTAGGGTACGGTTTAGGGTACGGGTTAGGGTACGGGTTAGGGTTAGGGTTAGGGTTAGGGTACGGGTTAGGGTACGGGTTAGGGTTAGGGTTAGGGTTAGGGTTAGGGTTAGGTTTAGGGTTAGGGTTAGGTTTATGGTCAGGCTCACAGTCAGAGTCAGGGTCAGCGTTTTCAGTTAGTTTTAGGACCGGGTTAATTTTAGGGTTATAGTTAGGTTCAGGGTTAGGGTTAGACATTTTTAGGGGCAGGGTTATCGTTAGGCGTAGTGTAGGGGTCAGGGTTAGGGTTAGGTTCAGGGTTAGGTTTATGGTCAGGCTCACAGTCAGTGTCAGGGTTAGGGTTAGTTTCAGAGTAAGGGTCAGGGTCAGGGATAGGTTTGGTGTCATGTTCAGTGTTATGGTTAGGGTCCAGTTCAGGATTATGGTCATGGTTAGAATAAGGCCTGCTTTATGTTTAGATTCTGGGTTATGATTAGGGTCCTGACTTAGTTTAGCTTTAAGGTTAGAGTTCTGGTCAGGCTCACGGTCTGGGTCAGAGTTAGGTTTATGGTCAGTGTCAGTGAAAGTATTAGGGTCAGGTTAGGGTCAGGGCCAGGGTTCAGTTTAGGGTCAGGGCCAGGGTTCTGTTTAGGGTCAAAATTCGGATCAGGGTCAAGTTTTGGCAAAGTTCAGGGTAAGGGTCAGGTCAGATTCAGGGATAAATTCAGGGATAGGTTTAAAGTATGGGTTTGGGGTGAGAATTAGAATTAATTTGAGGATTAGGGTTACACTGGTTTAGTGTCAGGTTCTGCATTAGTTTTATGGGTTAGTTGTAGGGTTAGAATCATTGTTATGTTTTGTGTCATGGTCCATATCAGGGTCAGGGTCAGGGTTACCTTTAGGGTTACAGTAGGGTCATAATCACAGTCAGCTTCAAGGTTAGTGTTAGGGTCAGTGTAGGGTCACCGTTAGGGTCAGGTTTAGGTTTATGTTCAGGGTCTGGGTCAGGGTCAGGGTGAAGTTCAGAGCCAGTGTCAGGTTTAGGGTCAGGATCTGGTTTTGGTTTAGGGTCCACGTTCAGCTCAAGGACAGGGTTAGTTTTGGGTCAGTGCTATTGTCAGGGTTAGGTTTAGGGTCAGGATCTGGTGAAGGTCTGGGCCGGGGTCCGGTTTATGGTCAGGGTCAGGATTTGGATTGGGGTCAATATACGGTTCAGTTTCAGGATTAGATTTAGGGGAAAGGTTTGGGTTTGGAGTTAGGATTAGGTTTAGAAGTAGGGTTATGGTTCGGTTAGGGTTAGACAGCCTTAAGGTTAGGGTTAGGTTTTGGGTTAGGGTAGGGTTTAGTTTTATGTTTAGCCTCAGCATTAGGTTTAGGATCGTGGTTGGCATTAGATCAGGGATAGGGTTACCTTAAGGATTGCGGTTAGGGTCGGGAACACAGTCACGGTCAGGGTTAGGGTTAGGGTTAGGGTCAGGCTTAGGACTGTGTCAGGATTAGGGTTAGGGTTAGGGTTAGGGTTAGGTCCGGGTTAGGGTTAGGGTTAGGGTAAGGGTTAGGGTTAGGGTACGGGTTAGGGTTAGGGTTAGGGTACGGGTTAGGGTTAGGGTACGGGTTAGGGTTAGGGTACGGGTTAGGGTACGGGTTAGGGTTAGGGTACGGGTTTAGGGTACGGGTTAGGGTACGGGTTAGGGTTAGGGTTAGGGTTAGGGTTAGGTTTATGGTCAGGCTCACAGTCAGAGTCAGGGTCAGCGTTTTCAGTTAGTTTTAGGACCGGGTTAATTTTAGGGTTATAGTTAGGTTCAGGGTTAGGGTTAGACATTGTTAGGGGCAGGGTTATCGTTAGGCGTAGTGTAGGGGTCAGGGTTAGGGTTAGGTTCAGGGTTAGGTTTATGGTCAGGCTCACAGTCAGTGTCAGGGTTAGGGTTAGTTTCAGAGTAAGGGTCAGGGTCAGGGATAGGTTTGGTGTCATGTTCAGTGTTATGGTTAGGGTCCAGTTCAGGATTATGGTCATGGTTAGAATAAGGCCTGCTTTATGTTTAGATTCTGGGTTATGATTAGGGTCCTGACTTAGTTTAGCTTTAGGGTTAGAGTTCTGGTCAGGCTCACGGTCTGGGTCAGAGATAGGTTTATGGTCAGTGTCAGTGAAAGTATTAGGGTCAGGTTTAGGGTCAGGTCCAGGGTTCAGTTTAGGGTCAGGGCCAGGGTTCTGTTTAGGGTCAAAATTCGGATCAGGGTCAAGTTTTGGCAAAGTTCAGGGTAAGGGTCAGGTCAGATTCAGGGATAAATTCAGGGATAGGTTTAAAGTATGGGTTTGGGGTGAGAATTAGAATTAATTTGAGGATTAGGGTTACACTGGTTTAGTGTCAGGGTCTGCATTAGTTTTATGGGTTAGTTGTAGGGTTAGAATCATTGTTATGTTTTGTGTCATGGTCCATATCAGAGTCAGGGTCAGGGTTACCTTTAGGGTTACAGTTAGGGTCAGAATCACAGTCAGCTTCAAGGTTAGTGTTAGGGTCAGTGTAGGGTCACCGTTAGGGTCAGGTTTAGGTTTATGTTCAGGGTCTGGGTCAGGGTCAGGGTGAAGTTCAGAGCCAGTGTCAGGTTTAGGGTCAGGATCTGGTTTTGGTTTAGGGTCCACGTTCAGCTCAAGGACAGGGTTAGTTTTGGGTCAGTGCTATTGTCAGGGTTAGGTTTAGGGTCAGGATCTGGTGAAGGTCTGGGCCGGGGTCCGGTTTATGGTCAGGGTCAGGATTTGGATTGGGGTCAATATACGGTTCAGTTTCAGGATTAGATTTAGGGGAAAGGTTTGGGTTTGGAGTTAGGATTAGGATTAGAAGTAGGGTTATGGTTCGGTTAGGGTTAGACAGCCTTAAGGTTAGGGTTAGGTTTTGGGTTAGGGTAGGGTTTAGTTTTATGTTTAGCCTCAGCATTAGGTTTAGGATCGTGGTTGGCATTAGATCAGGAATAGGGTTACCTTAAGGATTGCGGTTAGGGTCGGGAACACAGTCAGGGTCAGGGTTAGGGTTAGGGTTAGGGTCAGGCTTAGGACTGTGTCAGGATTAGGGTTAGGGTTAGGGTTAGGGTTAGGGTCCGGGTTAGGGTTAGGGTTAGGGTAAGGGTTAGGGTTAGGGTACGGGTTAGGGTTAGGGTACGGGTTAGGGTTAGGGTTAGGGTACGGGTTAGGGTTAGGGTACGGGTTAGGGTACGGGTTAGGGTTAGGGTACGGGTTAGGGTACGGGTTAGGGTACGGGTTAGGGTTAGGGTTAGGGTTAGGTTTATGGTCAGGCTCACAGTCAGAGTCAGGGTCAGCGTTTTCAGTTAGTTTTAGGACCGGGTTAATTTTAGGGTTATAGTTAGGTTCAGGGTTAGGGTTAGACATTGTTAGGGGCAGGGTTATCGTTAGGCGTAGTGTAGGGGTCAGGGTTAGGGTTAGGTTCAGGGTTAGGTTTATGGTCAGGCTCACAGTCAGTGTCAGGGTTAGGGTTAGTTTCAGAGTAAGGGTCAGGGTCAGGGATAGGTTTGGTGTCATGTTCAGTGTTATGGTTAGGGTCCAGTTCAGGATTATGGTCATGGTTAGAATAAGGCCTGCTTTATGTTTAGATTCTGGGTTATGATTAGGGTCCTGACTTAGTTTAGCTTTAGGGTTAGAGTTCTGGTCAGGCTCACGGTCTGGGTCAGAGTTAGGTTTATGGTCAGTGTCAGTGAAAGTATTAGGGTCAGGTTTAGGGTCAGGGCCAGGGTTCAGTTTAGGGTCAGGGCCAGGGTTCTGTTTAGGGTCAAAATTCGGATCAGGGTCAAGTTTTGGCAAAGTTCAGGGTAAGGGTCAGGTCAGATTCAGGGATAAATTCAGGGATAGGTTTAAAGTATGGGTTTGGGGTGAGAATTAGAATTAATTTGAGGATTAGGGTTACACTGGTTTAGGGTCAGGGTCTGCATTAGTTTTATGGGTTAGTTGTAGGGTTAGAATCATTGTTATGTTTTGTGTCATGGTCCATATCAGGGTCAGGGTCAGGGTTACCTTTAGGGTTACAGTTAGGGTCAGAATCACAGTCAGCTTCAGGGTTAGTGTTAGGGTCAGTGTAGGGTCACCGTTAGGGTCAGGTTTAGGTTTATGTTCAGGGTCTGGGTCAGGGTCAGGGTGAAGTTCAGAGCCAGTGTCAGGTTTAGGGTCAGGATCTGGTTTTGGTTTAGGGTCCACGTTCAGCTCAAGGACAGGGTTAGTTTTGGGTCAGTGCTATTGTCAGGGTTAGGTTTAGGGTCAGGATCTGGTGAAGGTCTGGGCCGGGGTCCGGTTTATGGTCAGGGTCAGGATTTGGATTGGGGTCAATATACGGTTCAGTTTCAGGATTAGATTTAGGGGAAAGGTTTGGGTTTGGAGTTAGGATTAGGTTTAGAAGTAGGGTTATGGTTCGGTTAGGGTTAGACAGCCTTAAGGTTAGGGTTAGGTTTTGGGTTAGGGTAGGGTTTAGTTTTATGTTTAGCCTCAGCATTAGGTTTAGGATCGTGGTTGGCATTAGATCAGGGATAGGGTTACCTTAAGGATTGCGGTTAGGGTCGGGAACACAGTCACGGTCAGGGTTAGGGTTAGGGTTAGGGTCAGGCTTAGGACTGTGTCAGGCTTAGGGTTAGGGTTAGGGTTAGGGTTAGGCTTAGGGTTAGGGTTAGGGTTAGGGTTAGGGTACGGGTTAGGGTTAGGGTTAGGGTACGGGTTAGGGTACGGGTTAGGGTTAGGGTACGGGTTAGGGTACGGGTTAGGGTACGGGTTAGGGTTAGTTACGGGTTAGGGTACGGGTTAGGGTTAGGGTTAGGGTTAGGTTTATGGTCAGGCTCACAGTCAGAGTCAGGGTCAGCGTTTTCAGTTAGTTTTAGGACCGGGTTAATTTTAGGGTTATAGTTAGGTTCAGGGTTAGGGTTAGACATTGTTTGGGGCAGGGTTATCGTTAGGCGTAGTGTAGGGGTCAGGGTTAGGGTTAGGTTCAGGGTTAGGTTTATGGTCAGGCTCACAGTCAGTGTCAGGGTTAGGGTTAGTTTCAGAGTAAGGGTCAGGGTCAGGGATAGGTTTGGTGTCATGTTCAGTGTTATGGTTAGGGTCCAGTTCAGGATTATGGTCATGGTTAGAATAAGGCCTGCTTTATGTTTAGATTCTGGGTTATGATTAGGGTCCTGACTTAGTTTAGCTTTAGGGTTAGAGTTCTGGTCAGGCTCACGGTCTGGGTCAGAGTTAGGTTTATGGTCAGTGTCAGTGAAAGTATTAGGGTCAGGTTTAGGGTCAGGGCCAGGGTTCAGTTTAGGGTCAGGGCCAGGGTTCTGTTTAGGGTCAAAATTCGGATCAGGGTCAAGTTTTGGCAAAGTTCAGGGTAAGGGTCAGGTCAGATTCAGGGATAAATTCAGGGATAGGTTTAAAGTATGGGTTTGGGGTGAGAATTAGAATTAATTTGAGGATTAGGGTTACACTGGTTTAGGGTCAGGGTCTGCATTAGTTTTATGGGTTAGTTGTAGGGTTAGAATCATTGTTATGTTTTGTGTCATGGTCCATATCAGGGTCAGGGTCAGGGTTACCTTTAGGGTTACAGTTAGGGTCAGAATCACAGTCAGCTTCAGGGTTAGTGTTAGGGTCAGTGTAGGGTCACCGTTAGGGTCAGGTTTAGGTTTATGTTCAGGGTCTGGGTCAGGGTCAGGGTGAAGTTCAGAGCCAGTGTCAGGTTTAGGGTCAGGATCTGGTTTTGGTTTAGGGTCCACGTTCAGCTCAAGGACAGGGTTAGTTTTTGGGTCAGTGCTATTGTCCAGGGTTAGGTTTAGGGTCAGGATCTGGTGAAGGTCTGGGCCGGGGTCCGGTTTATGGTCAGGGTCAGGATTTGGATTGGGGGTCAATATACGGTTCAGTTTCAGGATTAGATTTAGGGGAAAGGTTTGGGTTTGGAGTTAGGATTAGGTTTAGAAGTAGGGTTATGGTTCGGTTAGGGTTAGACAGCCTTAAGGTTAGGGTTAGGTTTTGGGTTAGGGTAGGGTTTAGTTTATGTTTAGCCTCAGCATTAGGTTTAGGATCGTGGTTGGCATTAGATCAGGGATAGGGTTACCTTAAGGATTGAGGTTAGGGTCGGGAACACAGTCACGGTCAGGGTTAGGGTTAGGGTTAGGGTCAGGCTTAGGACTGTGTCAGGCTTAGGGTTAGGGTTAGGGTTAGCGGTTAGGCTTAGGGTTAGGGTACGGGTTAGGGTTAGGGTTAGGGTACGGGTTAGGGTTGGGTTAGGGTACGGGTTAGGGTTAGGGTACGGGTTAGGGTTAGGGTACGGGTTAGGGTACGGGTTAGGTTAGGGTTAGGGTTAGGTTTATGGTCAGGCTCACAGTCAGAGTCAGGGTCAGCGTTTTCAGTTAGTTTTAGACCGGGTTAATTTTAGGGTTATAGTTAGGTTCAGGGTTAGGGTTAGACATTGTTAGGGGCAGGGTTATCGTTAGGCGTAGTGTAGGGGTCAGGGTTAGGGTTAGGTTCAGGGTTAGGTTTATGGTCAGGCTCACAGTCAGTGTCAGGGTTAGGGTTAGTTTCAGAGTAAGGGTCAGGGTCAGGGATAGGTTTGGTTGTCATGTTCAGTGTTATGGTTAGGGTCCAGTTCAGGATTATGGTCATGGTTAGAATAAGGCCTGCTTTATGTTTAGATTCTGGGTTACGATTAGGGTCCTGACTTAGTTTAGCTTTAGGGTTAGAGTTCTGGTCAGGCTCACGGTCTGGGTCAGAGTTAGGTTTATGGTCAGTGTCAGTGAAAGTATTAGGGTCAGGTTTAGGGTCAGGGCCAGGGTTCAGTTTAGGGTCAGGGCCAGGGTTCTGTTTTAGGGTCAAAATTCGGATCAGGGTCAAGTTTTGGCAAAGTTCAGGGTAAGGGTCAGGTCAGATTCAGGGATAAATTCAGGGATAGGTTTAAAGTATGGGTTTGGGGTGAGAATTAGAATTAATTTGAGGATTAGGGTTACACTGGTTTAGGGTCAGGGTCTGCATTAGTTTTATGGGTTAGTTGTAGGGTTAGAATCATTGTTATGTTTTGTGTCATGGTCCATATCAGGGTCAGGGTCAGGGTTACCTTTAGGGTTACAGTTAGGGTCAGAATCACAGTCAGCTTCAGGGTTAGTGTTAGGGTCAGTGTAGGGTCACCGTTAGGGTCAGGTTTAGGTTTATGTTCAGGGTCTGGGTCAGGGTCAGGGTGAAGTTCAGAGCCAGTGTCAGGTTTAGGGTCAGGATCTGGTTTTGGTTTAGGGTCCACGTTCAGCTCAAGGGACAGGGTTAGTTTTGGGTCAGTGCTATTGTCAGGGTTAGGTTTAGGGGTCAGGATCTGGTGAAGGTCTGGGCCGGGGTCCGGTTTATGGTCAGGGTCAGGATTTGGATTGGGGTCAATATACGGTTCAGTTTCAGGATTAGATTTAGGGGAAAGGTTTGGGTTTGGAGTTAGGATTAGGTTTAGAAGTAGGGTTATGGTTCGGTTAGGGTTAGACAGCCTTAAGGTTAGGGTTAGGTTTTGGGTTAGGGTAGGGTTTAGTTTTATGTTTAGTCTCAGCATTAGGTTTAGGATCGTGGTTGGCATTAGATCAGGGATAGGGTTACCTTAAGGATTGCGGTTAGGGTCGGGAACACAGTCACGGTCAGGGTTAGGGTCAGGCTTAGGACTGTGTCAGGCTTAGGGTTAGGGTTAGGGTTAGGCTTAGGGTACGGGGTTAGGGTTAGGGTTAGGGTACGGGTTAGGGTTAGGGTTAGGGTACGGGTTAGGGTTAGGGTACGGCTTAGGGTTAGGGTACGGGTTAGGGTTAGGGTACGGGTTAGGGTACGGGTTAGGGTACGGGTTAGGGTTAGGGTTTAGGGGTTAGGGTTAGGTTTAGGGTCAGGCTCACAGTCAGAGTCAGGGTCAGCGTTTTCAGTTAGTTTTAGGACCCGGGTTAATTTTAGGGTTATAGTTAGGTTCAGGGTTAGGGTTAGACATTGTTAGGGGCAGGGTTATCGTTAGGCATAGTGTAGGGGTCAGGGTTAGGGTTAGGTTCAGGGTTAGGTTTATGGTCAGGCTCACAGTCAGTGTCAGGGTTAGGGTTAGTTTCAGAGTAAGGGTCAGGGTCAGGGATAGGTTTGGTGTCATGTTCAGTGTTATGGTTAGGGTCCAGTTCAGGATTATGGTCATGGGTTAGAATAAGGCCTGCTTTATGTTTAGATTCTGGGTTATGATTAGGGTCCTGACTTAGTTTAGCTTTAGGGTTAGAGTTCTGGTCAGGCTCACGGTCTGGGTCAGAGTTAGGTTTATGGTCAGTGTCAGTGAAAGTATTAGGGTCAGGTTTAGGGTCAGGGCCAGGGTTCAGTTAGGGTCAGGGCCAGGGTTCTGTTTAGGGTCAAAATTCGGATCAGGGTCAAGTTTTGGCAAAGTTCAGGGTAAGGGTCAGGTCAGATTCAGGGATAAATTCAGGGATAGGTTTAAAGTATGGGTTTGGGGTGAGAATTAGAATTAATTTGAGGATTAGGGTTACACTGGTTTAGGGTCAGGGTCTGCATTAGTTTTATGGGTTAGTTGTAGGGTTAGAATCATTGTTATGTTTTGTGTCATGGTCCATATCAGGGTCAGGGTCAGGGTTACCTTTAGGGTTACAGTTAGGGTCAGAATCACAGTCAGCTTCAGGGTTAGTGTTAGGGTCAGTGTAGGGTCACCGTTAGGGTCAGGTTTAGGTTTATGTTCAGGGTCTGGGTCAGGGTCAGGGTGAAGTTCAGAGCCAGTGTCAGGTTTAGGGTCAGGATCTGGTTTTGGTTTAGGGTCCACGTTCAGCTCAAGGACAGGGTTAGTTTTGGGTCAGTGCTATTGTCAGGGTTAGGTTTAGGGTCAGGATCTGGTGAAGGTCTGGGCCGGG
Organism: Neogale vison; assembly: GCF_020171115.1. Lineage (NCBI taxonomy): Eukaryota > Metazoa > Chordata > Mammalia > Carnivora > Mustelidae > Neogale > Neogale vison. The sequence goes on from NW_025334879.1 coordinate 122,800, forward strand.
GTCCGGTTTATGGTCAGGGTCAGGATTTGGATTGGGGTCAATATACGGTTCAGTTTCAGGATTAGATTTAGGGGAAAGGTTTGGGTTTGGAGTTAGGATTAGGTTTAGAAGTAGGGTTATGGTTCGGTTAGGGTTAGACAGCCTTAAGGTTAGGGTTAGGTTTTGGGTTAGGGTAGGGTTTAGTTTTATGTTTAGCCTCAGCATTAGGTTTAGGATCGTGGTTGGCATTAGATCAGGGATAGGGTTACCTTAAGGATTGCGGTTAGGGTCGGGAACACAGTCACGGTCAGGGTTAGGGTTAGGGTTAGGGTCAGGCTTAGGACTGTGTCAGGCTTAGGGTTAGGGTTAGGGTTAGGCTTAGGGTTAGGGTTAGGGTTAGGGTTAGGGTTAGGGTACGGGTTAGGGTTAGGGTTAGGGTTAGGGTACGGGTTAGGGTACGGGTTAGGGTACGGGTTAGGGTTAGGGTTAGGGTAAGGTTTAGGGTTAGGGTTAGGTTTATGGTCAGGCTCACAGTCAGAGTCAGGGTCAGCGTTTTCAGTTAGTTTTAGGACCGGGTTAATTTTAGGGTTATAGTTAGGTTCAGGGTTAGGGTTAGACATTGTTAGGGGCAGGGTTATCGTTAGGCGTAGTGTAGGGGTCAGGGTTAGGGTTAGGGTCAGGGTTAGGTTTATGGTCAGGCTCACAGTCAGTGTCAGGGTTAGGGTTAGTTTCAGAGTAAGGGTCAGGGTCAGGGTCAGGGATAGGTTTGGTGTCATGTTCAGTGTTATGGTTAGGGTCCAGTTCAGGATTATGGTCATGGTTAGAATAAGGCCTGCTTTATGTTTAGATTCTGGGTTATGATTAGGGTCCTGACTTAGTTTAGCTTTAGGGTTAGAGTTCTGGTCAGGCTCACGGTCTGGGTCAGAGTTAGGTATATGGTCAGTGTCAGTGAAAGTATTAGGGTCAGGTTTAGGGTCAGGGCCAGGGTTCAGTTTAGGGTCAGGGCCAGGGTTCTGTTTAGGGTCAAAATTCGGATCAGGGTCAAGTTTTGGCAAAGTTCAGGGTAAGGGTCAGGTCAGATTCAGGGATAAATTCAGGGATAGGTTTAAAGTATGGGTTTGGGGTGAGAATTAGAATTAATTTGAGGATTAGGGTTACACTGGTTTAGGGTCAGGGTCTGCATTAGTTTTATGGGTTAGTTGTAGGGTTAGAATCATTGTTATGTTTTGTGTCATGGTCCATATCAGGGTCAGGGTCAGGGTTACCTTTAGGGTTACAGTTAGGGTCAGAATCACAGTCAGCTTCAGGGTTAGTGTTAGGGTCAGTGTAGGGTCACCGTTAGGGTCAGGTTTAGGTTTATGTTCAGGGTCTGGGTCAGGGTCAGGGTGAAGTTCAGAGCCAGTGTCAGGTTTAGGGTCAGGATCTGGTTTTGGTTTAGGGTCCACGTTCAGCTCAAGGACAGGGTTAGTTTTGGGTCAGTGCTATTGTCAGGGTTAGGTTTAGGGTCAGGATCTGGTGAAGGTCTGGGCCGGGGTCCGGTTTATGGTCAGGGTCAGGATTTGGATTGGGGTCAATATACGGTTCAGTTTCAGGATTAGATTTAGGGGAAAGGTTTGGGTTTGGAGTTAGGATTAGGTTTAGAAGTAGGGTTATGGTTCGGTTAGGGTTAGACAGCCTTAAGGTTAGGGTTAGGTTTTGGGTTAGGGTAGGGTTTAGTTTTATGTTTAGCCTCAGCATTAGGTTTAGGATCGTGGTTGGCATTAGATCAGGGATAGGGTTACCTTAAGGATTGCGGTTAGGGTCGGGAACACAGTCACGGTCAGGGTTAGGGTTAGGGTTAGGGTCAGGCTTAGGACTGTGTCAGGCTTAGGGTTAGGGTTAGGCTTAGGGTTAGGCTTAGGGTTAGGGTACGGGTTAGGGTTAGGGTTAGGGTACGGGTTAGGGTTAGGGTACGGGTTAGGGTTAGGGTACGGGTTAGGGTACGGGTTAGGGTACGGGTTAGGGTTAGGGTTAGGTTTATGGTCAGGCTCACAGTCAGAGTCAGGGTCAGCGTTTTCAGTTAGTTTTAGGACCGGGTTAATTTTAGGGTTATAGTTAGGTTCAGGGTTAGGGTTAGACATTGTTAGGGGCAGGGTTATCGTTAGGCGTAGTGTAGGGGTCAGGGTTAGGGTTAGGTTCAGGGTTAGGTTTATGGTCAGGCTCACAGTCAGTGTCAGGGTTAGGGTTAGTTTCAGAGTAAGGGTCAGGGTCAGGGATAGGTTTGGTGTCATGTTCAGTGTTATGGTTAGGGTCCAGTTCAGGATTATGGTCATGGTTAGAATAAGGCCTGCTTTATGTTTAGATTCTGGGTTATGATTAGGGTCCTGACTTAGTTTAGCTTTAGGGTTAGAGTTCTGGTCAGGCTCACGGTCTGGGTCAGAGTTAGGTATGGACAGTGTCAGTGAAAGTATTAGGGTCAAGTTTAGGGTCAGGGCCAGGGTTCTGTTTAGGGTCAAAATTCGGATCAGGGTCAAGTTTTGGCAAAGTTCAGGGTAAGGGTCAGGTCAGATTCAGGGATAAATTCAGGGATAGGTTTAAAGTATGGGTTTGGGGTGAGAATTAGAATTAATTTGAGGATTAGGGTTACACTGGTTTAGGGTCAGGGTCTGCATTAGTTTTATGGGTTAGTTGTAGGGTTAGAATCATTGTTATGTTTTGTGTCATGGTCCATATCAGGGTCAGGGTCAGGGTTACCTTTAGGGTTACAGTTAGGGTCAGAATCACAGTCAGCTTCAGGGTTAGTGTTAGGGTCAGTGTAGGGTCACCGTTAGGGTCAGGTTTAGGTTTATGTTCAGGGTCTGGGTCAGGGTCAGGGTGAAGTTCAGAGCCAGTGTCAGGTTTAGGGTCAGGATCTGGTTTTGGTTTAGGGTCCACGTTCAGCTCAAGGACAGGGTTAGTTTTGGGTCAGTGCTATTGTCAGGGTTAGGTTTAGGGTCAGGATCTGGTGAAGGTCTGGGCCGGGGTCCGGTTTATGGTCAGGGTCAGGATTTGGATTGGGGTCAATATACGGTTCAGTTTCAGGATTAGATTTAGGGGAAAGGTTTGGGGTTGGAGTTAGGATTAGGTTTAGAAGTAGGGTTATGGTTCGGTTAGGGTTAGACAGCCTTAAGGTTAGGGTTAGGTTTTGGGTTAGGGTAGGGTTTAGTTTTATGTTTAGCCTCAGCATTAGGTTTAGGATCGTGGTTGGCATTAGATCAGGGATAGGGTTACCTTAAGGATTGCGGTTAGGGTCGGGAACACAGTCACGGTCAGGGTTAGGGTTAGGGTTAGGGTCAGGCTTAGGACTGTGTCAGGCTTAGGGTTAGGCTTAGGGTTAGGCTTAGGGTTAGGGTACGGGTTAGGGTTAGGGTTAGGGTTAGGGTACGGGTTAGGGTTAGGGTACGGGTTAGGGTTAGGGTACGGGTTAGGGTTAGGGTACGGGTTAGGGTACGGGTTAGGGTTAGGGTACGGGTTAGGGTACGGGTTAGGGTACGGGTTAGGGTTAGGGTTAGGGTTAGGGTTAGTGTTAGGTTTAGGGTTAGGTTTATGGTCAGGCTCACAGTCAGAGTCAGGGTCAGCGTTTTCAGTTAGTTTTAGGACCGGGTTAATTTTAGGGTTATAGTTAGGTTCAGGGTTAGGGTTAGACATTGTTAGGGGCAGGGTTATCGTTAGGCGTAGTGTAGGGGTCACGGTTAGGGTTAGGTTCAGGGTTAGGTTTATGGTCAGGCTCACAGTCAGTGTCAGGGTTAAGGTTAGTTTCAGAGTAAGGGTCAGGGTCAGGGATAGGTTTGGTGTCATGTTCAGTGTTATGGTTAGGGTCCAGTTCAGGATTATGGTCATGGTTAGAATAAGGCCTGCTTTATGTTTAGATTCTGGGTTATGATTAGGGTCCTGACTTAGTTTAGCTTTAGGGTTAGAGTTCTGGTCAGGCTCACGGTCTGGGTCAGAGTTAGGTTTATGGTCAGTGTCAGTGAAAGTATTAGGGTCAGGTTTAGGGTCAGGGCCAGGGTTCAGTTTAGGGTCAGGGCCAGGGTTCTGTTTAGGGTCAAAATTCGGATCAGGGTCAAGTTTTGGCAAAGTTCAGGGTAAGGGTCAGGTCAGATTCAGGGATAAATTCAGGGATAGGTTTAAAGTATGGGTTTGGGGTGAGAATTAGAATTAATTTGAGGATTAGGGTTACACTGGTTTAGGGTCAGGGTCTGCATTAGTTTTATGGGTTAGTTGTAGGGTTAGAATCATTGTTATGTTTTGTGTCATGGTCCATATCAGGGTCAGGGTCAGGGTTATCTTTAGGGTTACAGTTAGGGTCAGAATCACAGTCAGCTTCAGGGTTAGTGTTAGGGTCAGTGTAGGGTCACCGTTAGGGTCAGGTTTAGGTTTATGTTCAGGGTCTGGGTCAGGGTCAGGGTGAAGTTCAGAGCCAGTGTCAGGTTTAGGGTCAGGATCTGGTTTTGGTTTAGGGTCCACGTTCAGCTCAAGGACAGGGTTAGTTTTGGGTCAGTGCTATTGTCAGGGTTAGGTTTAGGGTCAGGATCTGGTGAAGGTCTGGGCCGGGGTCCGGTTTATGGTCAGGGTCAGGATTTGGATTGGGGTCAATATACGGTTCAGTTTCAGGATTAGATTTAGGGGAAAGGTTTGGGTTTGGAGTTAGGATTAGGTTTAGAAGTAGGGTTATGGTTCGGTTAGGGTTAGACAGCCTTAAGGTTAGGGTTAGGTTTTGGGTTAGGGTAGGGTTTAGTTTTATGTTTAGCCTCAGCATTAGGTTTAGGATCGTGGTTGGCATTAGATCAGGGATAGGGTTACCTTAAGGATTGCGGTTAGGGTCGGGAACACAGTCACGGTCAGGGTTAGGGTTAGGGTTAGGGTCAGGCTTAGGACTGTGTCAGGCTTAGGGTTAGGCTTAGGGTTAGGGTTAGGGTTAGGGTTAGGGTACGGGTTAGGGTTAGGGTACGGGTTAGGGTTAGGGTACGGGTTAGGGTACGGGTTAGGGTACGGGTTAGGGTACGGGTTAGGGTTAGGGTTAGGGTTAGGGTTAGGGTTAGGTTTAGGGTTAGGTTTATGGTCAGGCTCACAGTCAGAGTCAGGGTCAGCGTTTTCAGTTAGTTTTAGGACCGGGTTAATTTTAGGGTTATAGTTAGGTTCAGGGTTAGGGTTAGACATTGTTAGGGGCAGGGTTATCGTTAGGCGTAGTGTAGGGGTCACGGTTAGGGTTAGGTTCAGGGTTAGGTTTATGGTCAGGCTCACAGTCAGTGTCAGGGTTAAGGTTAGTTTCAGAGTAAGGGTCAGGGTCAGGGATAGGTTTGGTGTCATGTTCAGTGTTATGGTTAGGGTCCAGTTCAGGATTATGGTCATGGTTATAATAAGGCCTGCTTTATGTTTAGATTCTGGGTTATGATTAGGGTCCTGACTTAGTTTAGCTTTAGGGTTAGAGTTCTGGTCAGGCTCACGGTCTGGGTCAGAGTTAGGTTTATGGTCAGTGTCAGAGAAAGTATTAGGGTCAGGTTTAGGGTCAGGGCCAGGGTTCAGTTTAGGGTCAGGGCCAGGGTTCTGTTTAGGGTCAAAATTCGGATCAGGGTCAAGTTTTGGCAAAGTTCAGGGTAAGGGTCAGGTCAGATTCAGGGATAAATTCAGGGATAGGTTTAAAGTATGGGTTTGGGGTGAGAATTAGAATTAATTTGAGGATTAGGGTTACACTGGTTTAGGGTCAGGGTCTGCATTAGTTTTATGGGTTAGTTGTAGGGTTAGAATCATTGTTATGTTTTGTGTCATGGTCCATATCAGGGTCAGGGTCAGGGTTACCTTTAGGGTTACAGTTAGGGTCAGAATCACAGTCAGCTTCAGGGTTAGTGTTAGGGTCAGTGTAGGGTCACCGTTAGGGTCAGGTTTAGGTTTATGTTAAGGGTCTGGGTCAGGGTCAGGGTGAAGTTCAGAGCCAGTGTCAGGTTTAGGGTCAGGATCTGGTTTTGGTTTAGGGTCCACGTTCAGCTCAAGGACAGGGTTAGTTTTGGGTCAGTGCTATTGTCAGGGTTAGGTTTAGGGTCAGGATCTGGTGAAGGTCTGGGCCGGGGTCCGGTTTATGGTCAGGGTCAGGATTTGGATTGGGGTCAATATACGGTTCAGTTTCAGGATTAGATTTAGGGGAAAGGTTTGGGTTTGGAGTTAGGATTAGGTTTAGAAGTAGGGTTATGGTTCGGTTAGGGTTAGACAGCCTTAAGGTTAGGGTTAGGTTTTGGGTTAGGGTAGGGTTTAGTTTTATGTTTAGCCTCAGCATTAGGTTTAGGATCGTGGTTGGCATTAGATCAGGGATAGGGTTACCTTAAGGATTGCGGTTAGGGTCGGGAACACAGTCACGGTCAGGGTTAGGGTTAGGGTTAGGGTCAGGCTTAGGACTGGGTCAGGCTTAGGGTTAGGGTTAGGCTTAGGGTTAGGGTTAGGGTTAGGGTTAGGGTACGGGTTAGGGTTAGGGTTAGGGTTAGGGTAAGGGTAAGGGTTAGGGTTAGGGTACGGGTTAGGGTTAGGGTACGGGTTAGGGTACGGGTTAGGGTTAGGGTACGGGTTAGGGTACGGGTTAGGGTACGGGTTAGGGTACGGGTTAGGGTACGGGTTAGGGTTAGGGTTAGGGTCAGGCTCACAGTCAGAGTCAGGGTCAGCGTTTTCAGTTAGTTTTAGGACCGGGTTAATTTTAGGGTTATAGTTAGGATCAGGGTTAGGGTTAGACATTGTTAGGGGCAGGGTTATCGTTAGGCGTAGTGTAGGGGTCAGGGTTAGGGTTAGGTTCAGGGTTAGGTTTATGGTCAGGCTCACAGTCAGTGTCAGGGTTAGGGTTAGTTTCAGAGTAAGGGTCAGGGTCAGGGATAGGTTTGGTGTCATGTTCAGTGTTATGGTTAGGGTCCAGTTCAGGATTATGGTCATGGTTAGAATAAGGCCTGCTTTATGTTTAGATTCTGGGTTATGATTAGGGTCCTGACTTAGTTTAGCTTTAGGGTTAGAGTTCTGGTCAGGCTCACGGTCTGGGTCACGTTCAGCTCAAGGACAGGGTTAGTTTTGGGTCAGTGCTATTGTCAGGGTTAGGTTTAGGGTCAGGATCTGGTGAAGGTCTGGGCCGGGGTCCGGTTTATGGTCAGGGTCAGGATTTGGATTGGGGTCAATATACGGTTCAGTTTCAGGATTAGATTTAGGGGAAAGGTTTGGGTTTGGAGTTAGGATTAGGTTTAGAAGTAGGGTTATGGTTCGGTTAGGGTTAGACAGCCTTAAGGTTAGGGTTAGGTTTTGGGTTAGGGTAGGGTTTAGTTTTATGTTTAGCCTCAGCATTAGGTTTAGGATCGTGGTTGGCATTAGATCAGGGATAGGGTTACCTTAAGGATTGCGGTTAGGGTCGGGAACACAGTCACGGTCAGGGTTAGGGTTAGGGTTAGGGTCAGGCTTAGGACTGTGTCAGGCTTAGGGTTAGGGTTAGGGTTAGGGTTAGGCTTAGGCTTAGGGTTAGGGTACGGGTTAGGGTACGGGTTAGGGTACGGGTTAGGGTTAGGGTTAGGTTTATGGTCAGGCTCACAGTCAGAGTCAGGGTCAGCGTTTTCAGTTAGTTTTAGGACCGGGTTAATTTTAGGGTTATAGTTAGGTTCAGGGTTAGGGTTAGACATTGTTAGGGGCAGGGTTATCGTTAGGCGTAGTGTAGGGGTCAGGGTTAGGGTTAGGTTCAGGGTTAGGTTTATGGTCAGGCTCACAGTCAGTGTCAGGGTTAGGGTTAGTTTTAGAGTAAGGGTCAGGGTCAGGGTCAGGGATAGGTTTGGTGTCATGTTCAGTGTTATGGTTAGGGTCCAGTTCAGGATTATGGTCATGGTTAGAATAAGGCCTGCTTTATGTTTAGATTCTGGGTTATGATTAGGGTCCTGACTTAGTTTAGCTTTAGGGTTAGAGTTCTGGTCAGGCTCACGGTCTGGGTCAGAGTTAGGTTTATGGTCAGTGTCAGTGAAAGTATTAGGGTCAGGTTTAGGGTCAGGGCCAGGGTTCAGTTTAGGGTCAGGGCCAGGGTTCTGTTTAGGGTCAAAATTCGGATCAGGGTCAAGTTTTGGCAAAGTTCAGGGTAAGGGTCAGGTCAGATTCAGGGATAAATTCAGGGATAGGTTTAAAGTATGGGTTTGGGGTGAGAATTAGAATTAATTTGAGGATTAGGGTTACACTGGTTTAGGGTCAGGGTCTGCATTAGTTTTATGGGTTAGTTGTAGGGTTAGAATCATTGTTATGTTTTGTGTCATGGTCCATATCAGGGTCAGGGTCAGGGTTACCTTTAGGGTTACAGTTAGGGTCAGAATCACAGTCAGCTTCAGGGTTAGTGTTAGGGTCAGTGTAGGGTCACCGTTATGGTCAGGTTTAGGTTTATGTTCAGGGTCTGGGTCAGGGTCAGGGTGAAGTTCAGAGCCAGTGTCAGGTTTAGGGTCAGGATCTGGTTTTGGTTTAGGGTCCACGTTCAGCTCAAGGACAGGGTTAGTTTTGGGTCAGTGCTATTGTCAGGGTTAGGTTTAGGGTCAGGATCTGGTGAAGGTCTGGGCCGGGGTCCGGTTTATGGTCAGGGTCAGGATTTGGATTGGGGTCAATATACGGTTCAGTTTCAGGATTAGATTTAGGGGAAAGGTTTGGGTTTGGAGTTAGGATTAGGTTTAGAAGTAGGGTTATGGTTCGGTTAGGGTTAGACAGCCTTAAGGTTAGGGTTAGGTTTTGGGTTAGGGTAGGGTTTAGTTTTATGTTTAGCCTCAGCATTAGGTTTAGGATCGTGGTTGGCATTAGATCAGGGATAGGGTTACCTTAAGGATTGCGGTTAGGGTCGGGAACACAGTCACGGTCAGGGTTAGGGTTAGGGTTAGGGTCAGGCTTAGGACTGTGTCAGGCTTAGGGTTAGGGTTAGGGTTAGGGTTAGGGTTAGGCTTAGGGTTAGGGTACGGGTTAGGGTACGGGTTAGGGTACGGGTTAGGGTTAGGGTTAGGTTTATGGTCAGGCTCACAGTCAGAGTCAGGGTCAGCGTTTTCAGTTAGTTTTAGGACCGGGTTAATTTTAGGGTTATAGTTAGGTTCAGGGTTAGGGTTAGACATTGTTAGGGGCAGGGTTATCGTTAGGCATAGTGTAGGGGTCAGGGTTAGGGTTAGGTTCAGGGTTAGGTTTATGGTCAGGCTCACAGTCAGTGTCAGGGTTAGGGTTAGTTTCAGAGTAAGGGTCAGGGTCAGGGATAGGTTTGGTGTCATGTTCAGTGTTATGGTTAGGGTCCAGTTCAGGATTATGGTCATGGTTAGAATAAGGCCTGCTTTATGTTTAGATTCTGGGTTATGATTAGGGTCCTGACTTAGTTTAGCTTTAGGGTTAGAGTTCTGGTCAGGCTCACGGTCTGGGTCAGAGTTAGGTATGGTCAGTGTCAGTGAAAGTATTAGGGTCAAGTTTAGGGTCAGGGCCAGGGTTCAGTTTAGGGTCAGGGCCAGGGTTCTGTTTAGGGTCAAAATTCGGATCAGGGTCAAGTTTTGGCAAAGTTCAGGGTAAGGGTCAGGTCAGATTCAGGGATAAATTCAGGGATAGGTTTAAAGTATGGGTTTGGGGTGAGAATTAGAATTAATTTGAGGATTAGGGTTACACTGGTTTAGGGTCAGGGTCTGCATTAGTTTTATGGGTTAGTTGTAGGGTTAGAATCATTGTTATGTTTTGTGTCATGGTCCATATCAGGGTCAGGGTCAGGGTTACCTTTAGGGTTACAGTTAGGGTCAGAATCACAGTCAGCTTCAGGGTTAGTGTTAGGGTCAGTGTAGGGTCACCGTTAGGGTCAGGTTTAGGTTTATGTTCAGGGTCTGGGTCAGGGTCAGGGTGAAGTTCAGAGCCAGTGTCAGGTTTAGGGTCAGGATCTGGTTTTGGTTTAGGGTCCACGTTCAGCTCAAGGACAGGGTTAGTTTTGGGTCAGTGCTATTGTCAGGGTTAGGTTTAGGGTCAGGATCTGGTGAAGGTCTGGGCCGGGGTCCGGTTTATGGTCAGGGTCAGGATTTGGATTGGGGTCAATATACGGTTCAGTTTCAGGATTAGATTTAGGGGAAAGGTTTGGGTTTGGAGTTAGGATTAGGTTTAGAAGTAGGGTTATGGTTCGGTTAGGGTTAGACAGCCTTAAGGTTAGGGTTAGGTTTTGGGTTAGGGTAGGGTTTAGTTTTATGTTTAGCCTCAGCATTAGGTTTAGGATCGTGGTTGGCATTAGATCAGGGATAGGGTTACCTTAAGGATTGCGGTTAGGGTCGGGAACACAGTCACGGTCAGGGTTAGGGTTAGGGTTAGGGTCAGGCTTAGGACTGTGTCAGGCTTAGGGTTAGGCTTAGGGTTAGGGTTAGGGTTAGGGTACGGGTTAGGGTTAGGGTTAGGGTTAGGGTACGGGTTAGGGTTAGGGTACGGGTTAGGGTTAGGGTACGGGTTAGGGTTAGGGTACGGGTTAGGGTACGGGTTAGGGTTAGGGTACGGGTTAGGGTACGGGTTAGGGTACGGGTTAGGGTTAGGGTTAGGGTTAGGGTTAGTGTTAGGTTTAGGGTTAGGTTTATGGTCAGGCTCACAGTCAGAGTCAGGGTCAGCGTTTTCAGTTAGTTTTAGGACCGGGTTAATTTTAGGGTTATAGTTAGGTTCAGGGTTAGGGTTAGACATTGTTAGGGGCAGGGTTATCGTTAGGCGTAGTGTAGGGGTCAGGGTTAGGGTTAGGTTCAGGGTTAGGTTTATGGTCAGGCTCACAGTCAGTGTCAGGGTTAAGGTTAGTTTCAGAGTAAGGGTCAGGGTCAGGGATAGGTTTGGTGTCATGTTCAGTGTTATGGTTAGGGTCCAGTTCAGGATTATGGTCATGGTTAGAATAAGGCCTGCTTTATGTTTAGATTCTGGGTTATGATTAGGGTCCTGACTTAGTTTAGCTTTAGGGTTAGAGTTCTGGTCAGGCTCACGGTCTGGGTCAGAGTTAGGTTTATGGTCAGTGTCAGTGAAAGTATTAGGGTCAGGTTTAGGGTCAGGGCCAGGGTTCAGTTTAGGGTCAGGGCCAGGGTTCTGTTTAGGGTCAAAATTCGGATCAGGGTCAAGTTTTGGCAAAGTTCAGGGTAAGGGTCAGGTCAGATTCAGGGATAAATTCAGGGATAGGTTTAAAGTATGGGTTTGGGGTGAGAATTAGAATTAATTTGAGGATTAGGGTTACACTGGTTTAGGGTCAGGGTCTGCATTAGTTTTATGGGTTAGTTGTAGGGTTAGAATCATTGTTATGTTTTGTGTCATGGTCCATATCAGGGTCAGGGTCAGGGTTATCTTTAGGGTTACAGTTAGGGTCAGAATCACAGTCAGCTTCAGGGTTAGTGTTAGGGTCAGTGTAGGGTCACCGTTAGGGTCAGGTTTAGGTTTATGTTCAGGGTCTGGGTCAGGGTCAGGGTGAAGTTCAGAGCCAGTGTCAGGTTTAGGGTCAGGATCTGGTTTTGGTTTAGGGTCCACGTTCAGCTCAAGGACAGGGTTAGTTTTGGGTCAGTGCTATTGTCAGGGTTAGGTTTAGGGTCAGGATCTGGTGAAGGTCTGGGCCGGGGTCCGGTTTATGGTCAGGGTCAGGATTTGGATTGGGGTCAATATACGGTTCAGTTTCAGGATTAGATTTAGGGGAAAGGTTTGGGTTTGGAGTTAGGATTAGGTTTAGAAGTAGGGTTATGGTTCGGTTAGGGTTAGACAGCCTTAAGGTTAGGGTTAGGTTTTGGGTTAGGGTAGGGTTTAGTTTTATGTTTAGCCTCAGCATTAGGTTTAGGATCGTGGTTGGCATTAGATCAGGGATAGGGTTACCTTAAGGATTGCGGTTAGGGTCGGGAACACAGTCACGGTCAGGGTTAGGGTTAGGGTTAGGGTCAGGCTTAGGACTGTGTCAGGCTTAGGGTTAGGCTTAGGGTTAGGGTTAGGGTTAGGGTTAGGGTACGGGTTAGGGTTAGGGTTAGGGTTAGGGTTAGGGTACGGGTTAGGGTACGGGTTAGGGTTAGGGTACGGGTTAGGGTACGGGTTAGGGTTAGGGTTAGTGTTAGGTTTAGGGTTAGGTTTATGGTCAGGCTCACAGTCAGAGTCAGGGTCAGCGTTTTCAGTTAGTTTTAGGACCGGGTTAATTTTAGGGTTATAGTTAGGTTCAGGGTTAGGGTTAGACATTGTTAGGGGCAGGGTTATCGTTAGGCGTAGTGTAGGGGTCACGGTTAGGGTTAGGTTCAGGGTTAGGTTTATGGTCAGGCTCACAGTCAGTGTCAGGGTTAAGGTTAGTTTCAGAGTAAGGGTCAGGGTCAGGGATAGGTTTGGTGTCATGTTCAGTGTTATGGTTAGGGTCCAGTTCAGGATTATGGTCATGGTTATAATAAGGCCTGCTTTATGTTTAGATTCTGGGTTATGATTAGGGTCCTGACTTAGTTTAGCTTTAGGGTTAGAGTTCTGGTCAGGCTCACGGTCTGGGTCAGAGTTAGGTTTATGGTCAGTGTCAGAGAAAGTATTAGGGTCAGGTTTAGGGTCAGGGCCAGGGTTCAGTTTAGGGTCAGGGCCAGGGTTCTGTTTAGGGTCAAAATTCGGATCAGGGTCAAGTTTTGGCAAAGTTCAGGGTAAGGGTCAGGTCAGATTCAGGGATAAATTCAGGGATAGGTTTAAAGTATGGGTTTGGGGTGAGAATTAGAATTAATTTGAGGATTAGGGTTACACTGGTTTAGGGTCAGGGTCTGCATTAGTTTTATGGGTTAGTTGTAGGGTTAGAATCATTGTTATGTTTTGTGTCATGGTCCATATCAGGGTCAGGGTCAGGGTTACCTTTAGGGTTACAGTTAGGGTCAGAATCACAGTCAGCTTCAGGGTTAGTGTTAGGGTCAGTGTAGGGTCACCGTTAGGGTCAGGTTTAGGTTTATGTTCAGGGTCTGGGTCAGGGTCAGGGTGAAGTTCAGAGCCAGTGTCAGGTTTAGGGTCAGGATCTGGTTTTGGTTTAGGGTCCACGTTCAGCTCAAGGACAGGGTTAGTTTTGGGTCAGTGCTATTGTCAGGGTTAGGTTTAGGGTCAGGATCTGGTGAAGGTCTGGGCCGGGGTCCGGTTTATGGTCAGGGTCAGGATTTGGATTGGGGTCAATATACGGTTCAGTTTCAGGATTAGATTTAGGGGAAAGGTTTGGGTTTGGAGTTAGGATTAGGTTTAGAAGTAGGGTTATGGTTCGGTTAGGGTTAGACAGCCTTAAGGTTAGGGTTAGGTTTTGGGTTAGGGTAGGGTTTAGTTTTATGTTTAGCCTCAGCATTAGGTTTAGGATCGTGGTTGGCATTAGATCAGGGATAGGGTTACCTTAAGGATTGCGGTTAGGGTCGGGAACACAGTCACGGTCAGGGTTAGGGTTAGGGTTAGGGTCAGGCTTAGGACTGGGTCAGGCTTAGGGTTAGGGTTAGGCTTAGGGTTAGGGTTAGGGTTAGGGTTAGGGTACGGGTTAGGGTTAGGGTTAGGGTTAGGGTAAGGGTAAGGGTTAGGGTTAGGGTACGGGTTAGGGTTAGGGTACGGGTTAGGGTACGGGTTAGGGTTAGGGTACGGGTTAGGGTACGGGTTAGGGTACGGGTTAGGGTACGGGTTAGGGTACGGGTTAGGGTTAGGGTTAGGGTCAGGCTCACAGTCAGAGTCAGGGTCAGCGTTTTCAGTTAGTTTTAGGACCGGGTTAATTTTAGGGTTATAGTTAGGATCAGGGTTAGGGTTAGACATTGTTAGGGGCAGGGTTATCGTTAGGCGTAGTGTAGGGGTCAGGGTTAGGGTTAGGTTCAGGGTTAGGTTTATGGTCAGGCTCACAGTCAGTGTCAGGGTTAGGGTTAGTTTCAGAGTAAGGGTCAGGGTCAGGGATAGGTTTGGTGTCATGTTCAGTGTTATGGTTAGGGTCCAGTTCAGGATTATGGTCATGGTTAGAATAAGGCCTGCTTTATGTTTAGATTCTGGGTTATGATTAGGGTCCTGACTTAGTTTAGCTTTAGGGTTAGAGTTCTGGTCAGGCTCACGGTCTGGGTCACGTTCAGCTCAAGGACAGGGTTAGTTTTGGGTCAGTGCTATTGTCAGGGTTAGGTTTAGGGTCAGGATCTGGTGAAGGTCTGGGCCGGGGTCCGGTTTATGGTCAGGGTCAGGATTTGGATTGGGGTCAATATACGGTTCAGTTTCAGGATTAGATTTAGGGGAAAGGTTTGGGTTTGGAGTTAGGATTAGGTTTAGAAGTAGGGTTATGGTTCGGTTAGGGTTAGACAGCCTTAAGGTTAGGGTTAGGTTTTGGGTTAGGGTAGGGTTTAGTTTTATGTTTAGCCTCAGCATTAGGTTTAGGATCGTGGTTGGCATTAGATCAGGGATAGGGTTACCTTAAGGATTGCGGTTAGGGTCGGGAACACAGTCACGGTCAGGGTTAGGGTTAGGGTTAGGGTCAGGCTTAGGACTGTGTCAGGGTTAGGGTTAGGGTTAGGGTCCGGGTTAGGGTTAGGGTACGGGTTAGGGTTAGGGTACGGGTTAGGGTTAGGGTTAGGGTACGGGTTAGGGTTAGGGTACGGGTTAGGGTTAGGGTACGGGTTAGGGTACGGGTTAGGGTTAGGGTACGGGTTAGGGTTAGGGTACGGGTTAGGGTACGGGTTAGGGTACGGGTTAGGGTTAGGGTTAGGGTTAGGTTTATGGTCAGGCTCACAGTCAGAGTCAGGGTCAGCGTTTTCAGTTAGTTTTAGGACCGGGTTAATTTTAGGGTTATAGTTAGGTTCAGGGTTAGGGTTAGACATTGTTAGGGGCAGGGTTATCGTTAGGCGTAGTGTAGGGGTCAGGGTTAGGGTTAGGTTCAGGGTTAGGTTTATGGTCAGGCTCACAGTCAGTGTCAGGGTTAGGGTTAGTTTCAGAGTAAGGGTCAGGGTCAGGGATAGGTTTGGTGTCATGTTCAGTGTTATGGTTAGGGTCCAGTTCAGGATTATGGTCATGGTTAGAATAAGGCCTGCTTTATGTTTAGATTCTGGGTTATGATTAGGGTCCTGACTTAGTTTAGCTTTAGGGTTAGAGTTCTGGTCAGGCTCACGGTCTGGGTCAGAGTTAGGTTTATGGTCAGTGTCAGTGAAAGTATTAGGGTCAGGTTTAGGGTCAGGGCCAGGGTTCAGTTTAGGGTCAGGGCCAGGGTTCTGTTTAGGGTCAAAATTCGGATCAGGGTCAAGTTTTGGCAAAGTTCAGGGTAAGGGTCAGGTCAGATTCAGGGATAAATTCAGGGATAGGTTTAAAGTATGGGTTTGGGGTGAGAATTAGAATTAATTTGAGGATTAGGGTTACACTGGTTTAGGGTCAGGGTCTGCATTAGTTTTATGGGTTAGTTGTAGGGTTAGAATCATTGTTATGTTTTGTGTCATGGTCCATATCAGGGTCAGGGTCAGGGTTACCTTTAGGGTTACAGTTAGGGTCAGAATCACAGTCAGCTTCAGGGTTAGTGTTAGGGTCAGTGTAGGGTCACCGTTAGGGTCAGGTTTAGGTTTATGATCAGGGTCTGGGTCAGGGTCAGGGTGAAGTTCAGAGCCAGTGTCAGGTTTAGGGTCAGGATCTGGTTTTGGTTTAGGGTCCACGTTCAGCTCAAGGACAGGGTTAGTTTTGGGTCAGTGCTATTGTCAGGGTTAGGTTTAGGGTCAGGATCTGGTGAAGGTCTGGGCCGGGGTCCGGTTTATGGTCAGGGTCAGGATTTGGATTGGGGTCAATATACGGTTCAGTTTCAGGATTAGATTTAGGGGAAAGGTTTGGGTTTGGAGTTAGGATTAGGTTTAGAAGTAGGGTTATGGTTCGGTTAGGGTTAGACAGCCTTAAGGTTAGGGTTAGGTTTTGGGTTAGGGTAGGGTTTAGTTTTATGTTTAGCCTCAGCATTAGGTTTAGGATCGTGGTTGGCATTAGATCAGGGATAGGGTTACCTTAAGGATTGCGGTTAGGGTCGGGAACACAGTCACGGTCAGGGTTAGGGTTAGGGTTAGGGTCAGGCTTAGGACTGTGTCAGGCTTAGGGTTAGGGTTAGGGTTAGGGTTAGGCTTAGGGTTAGGGTACGGGTTAGGGTTAGGGTTAGGGTACGGGTTAGGGTTAGGGTTAGGGTACGGGTTAGGGTTAGGGTACGGGTTAGGGTACGGGTTAGGGTACGGGTTAGGGTTAGGGTTAGGGTTAGGGTTAGGTTTAGGGTTAGGGTTAGGTTTATGGTCAGGCTCACAGTCAGAGTCAGGGTCAGCGTTTTCAGTTAGTTTTAGGACCGGGTTAATTTTAGGGTTATAGTTAGGTTCAGGGTTAGGGTTAGACATTGTTAGGGGCAGGGTTATCGTTAGGCGTAGTGTAGGGGTCAGGGTTAGGGTTAGGTTCAGGGTTAGGTTTATGGTCAGGCTCACAGTCAATGTCAGGGTTAGGGTTAGTTTCAGAGTAAGGGTCAGGGTCAGGGATAGGTTTGGTGTCATGTTCAGTGTTATGGTTAGGGTCCAGTTCAGGATTATGGTCATGGTTAGAATAAGGCCTGCTTTATGTTTAGATTCTGGGTTATGATTAGGGTCCTGACTTAGTTTAGCTTTAGGGTTAGAGTTCTGGTCAGGCTCACGGTCTGGGTCAGAGTTAGGTTTATGGTCAGTGTCAGTGAAAGTATTAGGGTCAGGTTTAGGGTCAGGGCCAGGGTTCAGTTTAGGGTCAGGGCCAGGGTTCTGTTTAGGGTCAAAATTCGGATCAGGGTCAAGTTTTGGCAAAGTTCAGGGTAAGGGTCAGGTCAGATTCAGGGATAAATTCAGGGATAGGTTTAAAGTATGGGTTTGGGGTGAGAATTAGAATTAATTTGAGGATTAGGGTTACACTGGTTTAGGGTCAGGGTCTGCATTAGTTTTATGGGTTAGTTGTAGGGTTAGAATCATTGTTATGTTTTGTGTCATGGTCCATATCAGGGTCAGGGTCAGGGTTACCTTTAGGGTTACAGTTAGGGTCAGAATCACAGTCAGCTTCAGGGTTAGTGTTAGGGTCAGTGTAGGGTCACTGTTAGGGTCAGGTTTAGGTTTATGTTCAGGGTCTGGGTCAGGGTCAGGGTGAAGTTCAGAGCCAGTGTCAGGTTTAGGGTCAGGATCTGGTTTTGGTTTAGGGTCCACGTTCAGCTCAAGGACAGGGTTAGTTTTGGGTCAGTGCTATTGTCAGGGTTAGGTTTAGGGTCAGGATCTGGTGAAGGTCTGGGCCGGGGTCCGGTTTATGGTCAGGGTCAGGATTTGGATTGGGGTCAATATACGGTTCAGTTTCAGGATTAGATTTAGGGGAAAGGTTTGGGTTTGGAGTTAGGATTAGGTTTAGAAGTAGGTTTATGGTTCGGTTAGGGTTAGACAGCCTTAAGGTTAGGGTTAGGTTTTGGGTTAGGGTAGGGTTGAGTTTTATGTTTAGCCTCAGCATTAGGTTTAGGATCGTGGTTGGCATTAGATCAGGGATAGGGTTACCTTAAGGATTGCGGTTAGGGTCGGGAACACAGTCACGGTCAGGGTTAGGGTTAGGGTTAGGGTCAGGTTAGGACTGTGTCAGGCTTAGGGTTAGGGTTAGGGTTAGGCTTAGGCTTAGGGTTAGGGTTAGGGTTAGGGTTAGGGTTAGGGTACGGGTTAGGGTTAGGATTAGGGTACGGGTTAGGGTTAGGGTACGTGTACGGGTTAGGGTTAGGGTACGGGTTAGGGTACGGGTTAGGGTACGGGTTAGGGTACGGGTTAGGGTTAGGGTTAGGGTTAGGGTTAGGGTTAGGTTTAGGGTTAGGGTTAGGTTTATGGTCAGGCTCACAGTCAGAATCAGGGTCAGCGTTTTCAGTTAGTTTTAGGACCGGGTTAATTTTAGGGTTATAGTTAGGTTCAGGGTTAGGGTTAGACATTGTTAGGGGCAGGGTTATCGTTAGGCGTAGTGTAGGGGTCAGGGTTAGGGTTAGGTTCAGGGTTAGGTTTATGGTCAGGCTCACAGTCAGTGTCAGGGTTAGGGTTAGTTTCAGAGTAAGGGTCAGGGTCAGGGATAGGTTTGGTGTCATGTTCAGTGTTATGGTTAGGGTCCAGTTCAGGATTATGGTCATGGTTAGAATAAGGCCTGCTTTATGTTTAGATTCTGGGTTATGATTAGGGTCCTGACTTAGTTTAGCTTTAGGGTTAGAGTTCTGGTCAGGCTCACGGTCTGGGTCAGAGTTAGGTTTATGGTCAGTGTCAGTGAAAGTATTAGGGTCAGGTTTAGGGTCAGGGCCAGGGTTCAGTTTAGGGTCAGGGCCAGGGTTCTGTTTAGGGTCAAAATTCGGATCAGGGTCAAGTTTTGGCAAAGTTCAGGGTAAGGGTCAGGTCAGATTCAGGGATAAATTCAGGGATAGGTTTAAAGTATGGGTTTGGGGTGAGAATTAGAATTAATTTGAGGATTAGGGTTACACTGGTTTAGGGTCAGGGTCTGCATTAGTTTTATGGGTTAGTTGTAGGGTTAGAATCATTGTTATGTTTTGTGTCATGGTCCATATCAGGGTCAGGGTCAGGGTTACCTTTAGGGTTACAGTTAGGGTCAGAATCACAGTCAGCTTCAGGGTTAGTGTTAGGGTCAGTGTAGGGTCACCGTTAGGGTCAGGTTTAGGTTTATGTTCAGGGTCTGGGTCAGGGTCAGGGTGAAGTTCAGAGCCAGTGTCAGGTTTAGGGTCAGGATCTGGTTTTGGTTTAGGGTCCACGTTCAGCTCAAGGACAGGGTTAGTTTTGGGTCAGTGCTATTGTCAGGGTTAGGTTTAGGGTCAGGATCTGGTGAAGGTCTGGGCCGGGGTCCTGTTTATGGTCAGGGTCAGGATTTGGATTGGGGTCAATATACGGTTCAGTTTCAGGATTAGATTTAGGGGAAAGATTTGGGTTTGGAGTTAGGATTAGGTTTAGAAGTAGGGTTATGGTTCGGTTAGGGTTAGACAGCCTTAAGGTTAGGGTTAGGTTTTGGGTTAGGGTAGGGTTTAGTTTTATGTTTAGATTCAGCATTAGGTTTAGGATCGTGGTTGGCATTAGATCAGGGATAGGGTTACCTTAAGGATTGCGGTTAGGGTCGGGAACACAGTCACGGTCAGGGATAGGGTTAGGGTTAGGGTCAGGCTTAGGACTGTGTCAGGCTTAGGGTTAGAGTTAGGGTTAGTGTTAGGCTTAGGGTTAGGGTTAGGGTTAGGGTTAGGTTTAGGGTACGGGTTAGGGTTAGGGTTAGGGTACGGTTTAGGGTTAGGGTACGGGTTAGGGTTAGGGTACGGTTTAGGGTACGGGTTAGGGTTAGGGTATGGGTTAGGGTACGGGTTAGGGTACGGGTTAGGGTACGGGTTAGGGTACGGGTTAGGGTACGGGTTAGGGTTAGGGTTAGGGTTAGGGTTAGGTTTAGGGTAGGGTTAGGTTTATGGTCAGGCTCACAGTCAGAGTCAGGGTCAGCGTTTTCAGTTAGTTTTAGGACCGGGTTAATTTTAGGGTTATAGTTAGGTTCAGGGTTAGGGTTAGACATTGTTAGGGGCAGGGTTATCGTTAGGCGTAGTGTAGGGGTCAGGGTTAGGGTTAGGTTCAGGGTTAGGTTTATGGTCAGGCTCACAGTCAGTGTCAGGGTTAGGGTTAGTTTCAGAGTAAGGGTCAGGGTCAGGGATAGGTTTGGTGTCATGTTCAGTGTTATGGTTAGGGTCCAGTTCAGGATTATGGTCATGGTTAGAATAAGGCCTGCTTTATGTTTAGATTCTGGGTTATGATTAGGGTCCTGACTTAGTTTAGCTTTAGGGTTAGAGTTCTGGTCAGGCTCACGGTCTGGGTCAGAGTTAGGTTTATGGTCAGTGTCAGTGAAAGTATTAGGGTCAGGTTTAGGGTCAGGGCCAGGGTTCAGTTTAGGGTCAGGGCCAGGGTTCTGTTTAGGGTCAAAATTCGGATCAGGGTCAAGTTTTGGCAAAGTTCAGGGTAAGGGTCAGGTCAGATTCAGGGATAAATTCAGGGATAGGTTTAAAGTATGGGTTTGGGGTGAGAATTAGAATTAATTTGAGGATTAGGGTTACACTGGTTTAGGGTCAGGGTCTGCATTAGTTTTATGGGTTAGTTGTAGGGTTAGAATCATTGTTATGTTTTGTGTCATGGTCCATATCAGGGTCAGGGTCAGGGTTACCTTTAGGGTTACAGTTAGGGTCAGAATCACAGTCAGCTTCAGGGTTAGTGTTAGGGTCAGTGTAGGGTCACCGTTAGGGTCAGGTTTAGGTTTATGTTCAGGGTCTGGGTCAGGGTCAGGGTGAAGTTCAGAGCCAGTGTCAGGTTTAGGGTCAGGATCTGGTTTTGGTTTAGGGTCCACGTTCAGCTCAAGGACAGGGTTAGTTTTGGGTCAGTGCTATTGTCAGGGTTAGGTTTAGGGTCAGGATCTGGTGAAGGTCTGGGCCGGGGTCCGGTTTATGGTCAGGGTCAGGATTTGGATTGGGGTCAATATACGGTTCAGTTTCAGGATTAGATTTAGGGGAAAGGTTTGGGTTTGGAGTTAGGATTAGGTTTAGAAGTAGGGTTATGGTTCGGTTAGGGTTAGACAGCCTTAAGGTTAGGGTTAGGTTTTGGGTTAGGGTAGGGTTTAGTTTTATGTTTAGCCTCAGCATTAGGTTTAGGATCGTGGTTGGCATTAGATCAGGGATAGGGTTACCTTAAGGATTGCGGTTAGGGTCGGGAACACAGTCACGGTCAGGGTTAGGGTTAGGGTTAGGGTCAGGCTTAGGACTGTGTCAGGCTTAGGGTTAGGCTTAGGGTTAGGCTTAGGGTTAGGGTTAGGGTACGGATTAGGGTTAGGTTTAGGGTACGGGTTAGGGTACGGGTTAGGGTTAGGGTACGGGTTAGGGTACGGGTTAGGGTTAGGGTACGGGTTAGGGTACGGGTTAGGGTTAGGGTTAGGGTTAGGGTTAGGTTTAGGGTTAGGGTTAGGTTTATCGTCAGGCTCTCAGTCAGAGTCAGGGTCAGCGTTTTCAGTTAGTTTTAGGACCGGGTTAATTTTAGGGTTATAGTTAGGTTCAGGGTTAGGGTTAGACATTGTTAGGGGCAGGGTTATCGTTAGGCGTAGTGTAGGGGTCAGGGTTAGGGTTAGGTTCAGGGTTAGGTTTATGGTCAGGCTCACAGTCAGTGTCAGGGTTAGGGTTAGTTTCAGAGTAAGGGTCAGGGTCAGGGATAGGTTTGGTGTCATGTTCAGTGTTATGGTTAGGGTCCAGTTCAGGATTATGGTCATGGTTAGAATAAGGCCTGCTTTATGTTTAGATTCTGGGTTATGATTAGGGTCCTGACTTAGTTTAGCTTTAGGGTTAGAGTTCTGGTCAGGCTCACGGTCTGGGTCAGAGTTAGGTTTATGGTCAGTGTCAGTGAAAGTATTAGGGTCAGGTTTAGGGTCAGGGCCAGGGTTCAGTTTAGGGTCAGGGCCAGGGTTCTGTTTAGGGTCAAAATTCGGATCAGGGTCAAGTTTTGGCAAAGTTCAGGGTAAGGGTCAGGTCAGATTCAGGGATAAATTCAGGGATAGGTTTAAAGTATGGGTTTGGGGTGAGAATTAGAATTAATTTGAGGATTAGGGTTACACTGGTTTAGGGTCAGGGTCTGCATTAGTTTTATGGGTTAGTTGTAGGGTTAGAATCATTGTTATGTTTTGTGTCATGGTCCATATCAGGGTCAGGGTCAGGGTTACCTTTAGGGTTACAGTTAGGGTCAGAATCACAGTCAGCTTCAGGGTTAGTGTTAGGGTCAGTGTAGGGTCACCGTTAGGGTCAGGTTTAGGTTTATGTTCAGGGTCTGGGTCAGGGTCAGGGTGAAGTTCAGAGCCAGTGTCAGGTTTAGGGTCAGGATCTGGTTTTGGTTTAGGGTCCACGTTCAGCTCAAGGACAGGGTTAGTTTTGGGTCAGTGCTATTGTCAGGGTTAGGTTTAGGGTCAGGATCTGGTGAAGGTCTGGGCCGGGGTCCGGTTTATGGTCAGGGTCAGGATTTGGATTGGGGTCAATATACGGTTCAGTTTCAGGATTAGATTTAGGGGAAAGGTTTGGGTTTGGAGTTAGGATTAGGTTTAGAAGTAGGGTTATGGTTCGGTTAGGGTTAGACAGCCTTAAGGTTAGGGTTAGGTTTTGGGTTAGGGTAGGGTTTAGTTTTATGTTTAGCCTCAGCATTAGGTTTAGGATCGTGGTTGGCATTAGATCAGGGATAGGGTTACCTTAAGGATTGCGGTTAGGTTCGGGAACACAGTCACGGACAGGGTTAGGGTTAGGGTTAGGGTCAGGCTTAGGACTGTGTCAGGATTAGGGTTAGGGTTAGGGTTAGGGTTAGGGTCCGGGTTAGGGTTAGGGTTAGGGTACGGGTTAGGGTAAGGGTACGGGTTAGGGTACGGGTTAGGGTACGGGTTAGGGTTAGGGTACGGGTTAGGGTTAGGGTACGGGTTAGGGTACGGGTTAGGGTTAGGGTACGGGTTAGGGTACGGGTTAGGGTACGGGTTAGGGTTAGGGTTAGGGTTAGGGTTAGGTTTATGGTCAGGCTCACAGTCAGAGTCAGGGTCAGCGTTTTCAGTTAGTTTTAGGACCGGGTTAATTTTAGGGTTATAGTTAGGTTCAGGGTTAGGGTTAGACATTGTTAGGGGCAGGGTTATCGTTAGGCGTAGTGTAGGGGTCAGGGTTAGGGTTAGGTTCAGGGTTAGGTTTATGGTCAGGCTCACAGTCAGTGTCAGGGTTAGGGTTAGTTTCAGAGTAAGGGTCAGGGTCAGGGATAGGTTTGGTGTCATGTTCAGTGTTATGGTTAGGGTCCAGTTCAGGATTATGGTCATGGTTAGAATAAGGCCTGCTTTATGTTTAGATTCTGGGTTATGATTAGGGTCCTGACTTAGTTTAGCTTTAGGGTTAGAGTTCTGGTCAGGCTCACGGTCTGGGTCAGAGTTAGGTTTATGGTCAGTGTCAGTGAAAGTATTAGGGTCAGGTTTAGGGTCAGGGCCAGGGTTCAGTTTAGGGTCAGGGCCAGGGTTCTGTTTAGGGTCAAAATTCGGATCAGGGTCAAGTTTTGGCAAAGTTCAGGGTAAGGGTCAGGTCAGATTCAGGGATAAATTCAGGGATAGGTTTAAAGTATGGGTTTGGGGTGAGAATTAGAATTAATTTGAGGATTAGGGTTACACTGGTTTAGGGTCAGGGTCTGCATTAGTTTTATGGGTTAGTTGTAGGGTTAGAATCATTGTTATGTTTTGTGTCATGGTCCATATCAGGGTCAGGGTCAGGGTTACCTTTAGGGTTACAGTTAGGGTCAGAATCACAGTCAGCTTCAGGGTTAGTGTTAGGGTCAGTGTAGGGTCACCGTTAGGGTCAGGTTTAGGTTTATGTTCAGGGTCTGGGTCAGGGTCAGGGTGAAGTTCAGAGCCAGTGTCAGGTTTAGGGTCAGGATCTGGTTTTGGTTTAGGGTCCACGTTCAGCTCAAGGACAGGGTTAGTTTTGGGTCAGTGCTATTGTCAGGGTTAGGTTTAGGGTCAGGATCTGGTGAAGGTCTGGGCCGGGGTCCTGTTTATGGTCAGGGTCAGGATTTGGATTGGGGTCAATATACGGTTCAGTTTCAGGATTAGATTTAGGGGAAAGATTTGGGTTTGGAGTTAGGATTAGGTTTAGAAGTAGGGTTATGGTTCGGTTAGGGTTAGACAGCCTTAAGGTTAGGGTTAGGTTTTGGGTTAGGGTAGGGTTTAGTTTTATGTTTAGATTCAGCATTAGGTTTAGGATCGTGGTTGGCATTAGATCAGGGATAGGGTTACCTTAAGGATTGCGGTTAGGGTCGGGAACACAGTCACGGTCAGGGATAGGGTTAGGGTTAGGGTCAGGCTTAGGACTGTGTCAGGCTTAGGGTTAGAGTTAGGGTTAGTGTTAGGCTTAGGGTTAGGGTTAGGGTTAGGGTTAGGTTTAGGGTACGGGTTAGGGTTAGGGTTAGGGTACGGTTTAGGGTTAGGGTACGGGTTAGGGTTAGGGTACGGTTTAGGGTACGGGTTAGGGTTAGGGTATGGGTTAGGGTACGGGTTAGGGTACGGGTTAGGGTACGGGTTAGGGTACGGGTTAGGGTACGGGTTAGGGTTAGGGTTAGGGTTAGGGTTAGGTTTAGGGTAGGGTTAGGTTTATGGTCAGGCTCACAGTCAGAGTCAGGGTCAGCGTTTTCAGTTAGTTTTAGGACCGGGTTAATTTTAGGGTTATAGTTAGGTTCAGGGTTAGGGTTAGACATTGTTAGGGGCAGGGTTATCGTTAGGCGTAGTGTAGGGGTCAGGGTTAGGGTTAGGTTCAGGGTTAGGTTTATGGTCAGGCTCACAGTCAGTGTCAGGGTTAGGGTTAGTTTCAGAGTAAGGGTCAGGGTCAGGGATAGGTTTGGTGTCATGTTCAGTGTTATGGTTAGGGTCCAGTTCAGGATTATGGTCATGGTTAGAATAAGGCCTGCTTTATGTTTAGATTCTGGGTTATGATTAGGGTCCTGACTTAGTTTAGCTTTAGGGTTAGAGTTCTGGTCAGGCTCACGGTCTGGGTCAGAGTTAGGTTTATGGTCAGTGTCAGTGAAAGTATTAGGGTCAGGTTTAGGGTCAGGGCCAGGGTTCAGTTTAGGGTCAGGGCCAGGGTTCTGTTTAGGGTCAAAATTCGGATCAGGGTCAAGTTTTGGCAAAGTTCAGGGTAAGGGTCAGGTCAGATTCAGGGATAAATTCAGGGATAGGTTTAAAGTATGGGTTTGGGGTGAGAATTAGAATTAATTTGAGGATTAGGGTTACACTGGTTTAGGGTCAGGGTCTGCATTAGTTTTATGGGTTAGTTGTAGGGTTAGAATCATTGTTATGTTTTGTGTCATGGTCCATATCAGGGTCAGGGTCAGGGTTACCTTTAGGGTTACAGTTAGGGTCAGAATCACAGTCAGCTTCAGGGTTAGTGTTAGGGTCAGTGTAGGGTCACCGTTAGGGTCAGGTTTAGGTTTATGTTCAGGGTCTGGGTCAGGGTCAGGGTGAAGTTCAGAGCCAGTGTCAGGTTTAGGGTCAGGATCTGGTTTTGGTTTAGGGTCCACGTTCAGCTCAAGGACAGGGTTAGTTTTGGGTCAGTGCTATTGTCAGGGTTAGGTTTAGGGTCAGGATCTGGTGAAGGTCTGGGCCGGGGTCCGGTTTATGGTCAGGGTCAGGATTTGGATTGGGGTCAATATACGGTTCAGTTTCAGGATTAGATTTAGGGGAAAGGTTTGGGTTTGGAGTTAGGATTAGGTTTAGAAGTAGGGTTATGGTTCGGTTAGGGTTAGACAGCCTTAAGGTTAGGGTTAGGTTTTGGGTTAGGGTAGGGTTTAGTTTTATGTTTAGCCTCAGCATTAGGTTTAGGATCGTGGTTGGCATTAGATCAGGGATAGGGTTACCTTAAGGATTGCGGTTAGGGTCGGGAACACAGTCACGGTCAGGGTTAGGGTTAGGGTTAGGGTCAGGCTTAGGACTGTGTCAGGCTTAGGGTTAGGCTTAGGGTTAGGCTTAGGGTTAGGGTTAGGGTACGGATTAGGGTTAGGTTTAGGGTACGGGTTAGGGTACGGGTTAGGGTTAGGGTACGGGTTAGGGTACGGGTTAGGGTTAGGGTACGGGTTAGGGTACGGGTTAGGGTTAGGGTTAGGGTTAGGGTTAGGTTTAGGGTTAGGGTTAGGTTTATCGTCAGGCTCTCAGTCAGAGTCAGGGTCAGCGTTTTCAGTTAGTTTTAGGACCGGGTTAATTTTAGGGTTATAGTTAGGTTCAGGGTTAGGGTTAGACATTGTTAGGGGCAGGGTTATCGTTAGGCGTAGTGTAGGGGTCAGGGTTAGGGTTAGGTTCAGGGTTAGGTTTATGGTCAGGCTCACAGTCAGTGTCAGGGTTAGGGTTAGTTTCAGAGTAAGGGTCAGGGTCAGGGATAGGTTTGGTGTCATGTTCAGTGTTATGGTTAGGGTCCAGTTCAGGATTATGGTCATGGTTAGAATAAGGCCTGCTTTATGTTTAGATTCTGGGTTATGATTAGGGTCCTGACTTAGTTTAGCTTTAGGGTTAGAGTTCTGGTCAGGCTCACGGTCTGGGTCAGAGTTAGGTTTATGGTCAGTGTCAGTGAAAGTATTAGGGTCAGGTTTAGGGTCAGGGCCAGGGTTCAGTTTAGGGTCAGGGCCAGGGTTCTGTTTAGGGTCAAAATTCGGATCAGGGTCAAGTTTTGGCAAAGTTCAGGGTAAGGGTCAGGTCAGATTCAGGGATAAATTCAGGGATAGGTTTAAAGTATGGGTTTGGGGTGAGAATTAGAATTAATTTGAGGATTAGGGTTACACTGGTTTAGGGTCAGGGTCTGCATTAGTTTTATGGGTTAGTTGTAGGGTTAGAATCATTGTTATGTTTTGTGTCATGGTCCATATCAGGGTCAGGGTCAGGGTTACCTTTAGGGTTACAGTTAGGGTCAGAATCACAGTCAGCTTCAGGGTTAGTGTTAGGGTCAGTGTAGGGTCACCGTTAGGGTCAGGTTTAGGTTTATGTTCAGGGTCTGGGTCAGGGTCAGGGTGAAGTTCAGAGCCAGTGTCAGGTTTAGGGTCAGGATCTGGTTTTGGTTTAGGGTCCACGTTCAGCTCAAGGACAGGGTTAGTTTTGGGTCAGTGCTATTGTCAGGGTTAGGTTTAGGGTCAGGATCTGGTGAAGGTCTGGGCCGGGGTCCGGTTTATGGTCAGGGTCAGGATTTGGATTGGGGTCAATATACGGTTCAGTTTCAGGATTAGATTTAGGGGAAAGGTTTGGGTTTGGAGTTAGGATTAGGTTTAGAAGTAGGGTTATGGTTCGGTTAGGGTTAGACAGCCTTAAGGTTAGGGTTAGGTTTTGGGTTAGGGTAGGGTTTAGTTTTATGTTTAGCCTCAGCATTAGGTTTAGGATCGTGGTTGGCATTAGATCAGGGATAGGGTTACCTTAAGGATTGCGGTTAGGTTCGGGAACACAGTCACGGACAGGGTTAGGGTTAGGGTTAGGGTCAGGCTTAGGACTGTGTCAGGATTAGGGTTAGGGTTAGGGTTAGGGTTAGGGTCCGGGTTAGGGTTAGGGTTAGGGTACGGGTTAGGGTAAGGGTACGGGTTAGGGTACGGGTTAGGGTACGGGTTAGGGTTAGGGTACGGGTTAGGGTTAGGGTACGGGTTAGGGTACGGGTTAGGGTTAGGGTACGGGTTAGGGTACGGGTTAGGGTACGGGTTAGGGTTAGGGTTAGGGTTAGGGTTAGGTTTATGGTCAGGCTCACAGTCAGAGTCAGGGTCAGCGTTTTCAGTTAGTTTTAGGACCGGGTTAATTTTAGGGTTATAGTTAGGTTCAGGGTTAGGGTTAGACATTGTTAGGGGCAGGGTTATCGTTAGGCGTAGTGTAGGGGTCAGGGTTAGGGTTAGGTTCAGGGTTAGGTTTATGGTCAGGCTCACAGTCAGTGTCAGGGTTAGGGTTAGTTTCAGAGTAAGGGTCAGGGTCAGGGATAGGTTTGGTGTCATGTTCAGTGTTATGGTTAGGGTCCAGTTCAGGATTATGGTCATGGTTAGAATAAGGCCTGCTTTATGTTTAGATTCTGGGTTATGATTAGGGTCCTGACTTAGTTTAGCTTTAGGGTTAGAGTTCTGGTCAGGCTCACGGTCTGGGTCAGAGTTAGGTTTATGGTCAGTGTCAGTGAAAGTATTAGGGTCAGGTTTAGGGTCAGGGCCAGGGTTCAGTTTAGGGTCAGGGCCAGGGTTCTGTTTAGGGTCAAAATTCGGATCAGGGTCAAGTTTTGGCAAAGTTCAGGGTAAGGGTCAGGTCAGATTCAGGGATAAATTCAGGGATAGGTTTAAAGTATGGGTTTGGGGTGAGAATTAGAATTAATTTGAGGATTAGGGTTACACTGGTTTAGGGTCAGGGTCTGCATTAGTTTTATGGGTTAGTTGTAGGGTTAGAATCATTGTTATGTTTTGTGTCATGGTCCATATCAGGGTCAGGGTCAGGGTTACCTTTAGGGTTACAGTTAGGGTCAGAATCACAGTCAGCTTCAGGGTTAGTGTTAGGGTCAGTGTAGGGTCACCGTTAGGGTCAGGTTTAGGTTTATGTTCAGGGTCTGGGTCAGGGTCAGGGTGAAGTTCAGAGCCAGTGTCAGGTTTAGGGTCAGGATCTGGTTTTGGTTTAGGGTCCACGTTCAGCTCAAGGACAGGGTTAGTTTTGGGTCAGTGCTATTGTCAGGGTTAGGTTTAGGGTCAGGATCTGGTGAAGGTCTGGGCCGGGGTCCGGTTTATGGTCAGGGTCAGGATTTGGATTGGGGTCAATATACGGTTCAGTTTCAGGATTAGATTTAGGGGAAAGGTTTGGGTTTGGAGTTAGGATTAGGTTTAGAAGTAGGGTTATGGTTCGGTTAGGGTTAGACAGCCTTAAGGTTAGGGTTAGGTTTTGGGTTAGGGTAGGGTTTAGTTTTATGTTTAGCCCCAGCATTAGGTTTAGGATCGTGGTTGGCATTAGATCAGGGATAGGGTTACCTTAAGGATTGCGGTTAGGGTCGGGAACACAGTCACGGTCAGGGTTAGGGTTAGGGTTAGGGTCAGGCTTAGGACTGTGTCAGGCTTAGGGTTAGGGTTAGGGTTAGGGTTAGGCTTAGGGTTAGGGTTAGGGTTAGGGTTAGTGTTAGGGTACGGGTTAGGGTTAGGGTTAGGGTACGGGTTAGGGTTAGGGTACGGGTTAGGGTTAGGGTACGGGTTAGGGTACGGGTTAGGGTTAGGGTACGGGTTAGGGTACGGGTTAGGGTACGGGTTAGGGTTAGGGTTAGGGTTAGGTTTATGGTCAGGCTCACAGTCAGAGTCAGGGTCAGCGTTTTCAGTTAGTTTTAGGACCGGGTTAATTTTAGGGTTATAGTTAGGTTCAGGGTTAGGGTTAGACATTGTTAGGGGCAGGGTTATCGTTAGGCGTAGTGTAGGGGTCAGGGTTAGGGTTAGGTTCAGGGTTAGGTTTATGGTCAGGCTCACAGTCAGTGTCAGGGTTAGGGTTAGTTTCAGAGTAAGGGTCAGGGTCAGGGATAGGTTTGGTGTCATGTTCAGTGTTATGGTTAGGGTCCAGTTCAGGATTATGGTCATGGTTAGAATAAGGCCTGCTTTATGTTTAGATTCTGGGTTATGATTAGGGTCCTGACTTAGTTTAGCTTTAGGGTTAGAGTTCTGGTCAGGCTCACGGTCTGGGTCAGAGTTAGGTTTATGGTCAGTGTCAGTGAAAGTATTAGGGTCAGGTTTAGGGTCAGGGCCAGGGTTCTGTTTAGGGTCAAAATTCGGATCAGGGTCAAGTTTTGGCAAAGTTCAGGGTAAGGGTCAGGTCAGATTCAGGGATAAATTCAGGGATAGGTTTAAAGTATGGGTTTGGGGTGAGAATTAGAATTAATTTGAGGATTAGGGTTACACTGGTTTAGGGTCAGGGTCTGCATTAGTTTTATGGGTTAGTTGTAGGGTTAGAATCATTGTTATGTTTTGTGTCATGGTCCATATCAGGGTCAGGGTCAGGGTTACCTTTAGGGTTACAGTTAGGGTCAGAATCACAGTCAGCTTCAGGGTTAGTGTTAGGGTCAGTGTAGGGTCACCGTTATGGTCAGGTTTAGGTTTATGTTCAGGGTCTGGGTCAGGGTCAGGGTGAAGTTCAGAGCCAGTGTCAGGTTTAGGGTCAGGATCTGGTTTTGGTTTAGGGTCCACGTTCAGCTCAAGGACAGGGTTAGTTTTGGGTCAGTGCTATTGTCAGGGTTAGGTTTAGGGTCAGGATCTGGTGAAGGTCTGGGCCGGGGTCCGGTTTATGGTCAGGGTCAGGATTTGGATTGGGGTCAATATACGGTTCAGTTTCAGGATTAGATTTAGGGGAAAGGTTTGGGTTTGGAGTTAGGATTAGGTTTAGAAGTAGGGTTATGGTTCGGTTAGGGTTAGACAGCCTTAAGGTTAGGGTTAGGTTTTGGGTTAGGGTAGGGTTTAGTTTTATGTTTAGCCTCAGCATTAGGTTTAGGATCGTGGTTGGCATTAGATCAGGGATAGGGTTACCTTAAGGATTGCGGTTAGGGTCGGGAACACAGTCACGGTCAGGGTTAGGGTTAGGGTTAGGGTCAGGCTTAGGACTGTGTCAGGCTTAGGGTTAGGCTTAGGGTTAGGGTTAGGGTACGGGTTAGGGTTAGGGTTAGGGTACGGGTTAGGGTACGGGTTAGGGTTCGGGTACTGGTTAGGGTACGGGTTAGGGTTAGGGTACGGGTTAGGGTACGGGTTAGGGTTAGGGTTAGGGTTAGGGTTAGGTTTAGGGTTAGGGTTAGGTTTATCGTCAGGCTCTCAGTCAGAGTCAGGGTCAGCGTTTTCAGTTAGTTTTAGGACCGGGTTAATTTTAGGGTTATAGTTAGGTTCAGGGTTAGGGTTAGACATTGTTAGGGGCAGGGTTATCGTTAGGCGTAGTGTAGGGGTCAGGGTTAGGGTTAGGTTCAGGGTTAGGTTTATGGTCAGGCTCACAGTCAGTGTCAGGGTTAGGGTTAGTTTCAGAGTAAGGGTCAGGGTCAGGGATAGGTTTGGTGTCATGTTCAGTGTTATGGTTAGGGTCCAGTTCAGGATTATGGTCATGGTTAGAATAAGGCCTGCTTTATGTTTAGATTCTGGGTTATGATTAGGGTCCTGACTTAGTTTAGCTTTAGGGTTAGAGTTCTGGTCAGGCTCACGGTCTGGGTCAGAGTTAGGTTTATGGTCAGTGTCAGTGAAAGTATTAGGGTCAGGTTTAGGGTCAGGGCCAGGGTTCAGTTTAGGGTCAGGGCCAGGGTTCTGTTTAGGGTCAAAATTCGGATCAGGGTCAAGTTTTGGCAAAGTTCAGGGTAAGGGTCAGGTCAGATTCAGGGATAAATTCAGGGATAGGTTTAAAGTATGGGTTTGGGGTGAGAATTAGAATTAATTTGAGGATTAGGGTTACACTGGTTTAGGGTCAGGGTCTGCATTAGTTTTATGGGTTAGTTGTAGGGTTAGAATCATTGTTATGTTTTGTGTCATGGTCCATATCAGGGTCAGGGTCAGGGTTACCTTTAGGGTTACAGTTAGGGTCAGAATCACAGTCAGCTTCAGGGTTAGTGTTAGGGTCAGTGTAGGGTCACCGTTAGGGTCAGGTTTAGGTTTATGTTCAGGGTCTGGGTCAGGGTCAGGGTGAAGTTCAGAGCCAGTGTCAGGTTTAGGGTCAGGATCTGGTTTTGGTTTAGGGTCCACGTTCAGCTCAAGGACAGGGTTAGTTTTGGGTCAGTGCTATTGTCAGGGTTAGGTTTAGGGTCAGGATCTGGTGAAGGTCTGGGCCGGGGTCCTGTTTATGGTCAGGGTCAGGATTTGGATTGGGGTCAATATACGGTTCAGTTTCAGGATTAGATTTAGGGGAAAGATTTGGGTTTGGAGTTAGGATTAGGTTTAGAAGTAGGGTTATGGTTCGGTTAGGGTTAGACAGCCTTAAGGTTAGGGTTAGGTTTTGGGTTAGGGTAGGGTTTAGTTTTATGTTTAGATTCAGCATTAGGTTTAGGATCGTGGTTGGCATTAGATCAGGGATAGGGTTACCTTAAGGATTGCGGTTAGGGTCGGGAACACAGTCACGGTCAGGGATAGGGTTAGGGTTAGGGTCAGGCTTAGGACTGTGTCAGGCTTAGGGTTAGAGTTAGGGTTAGTGTTAGGCTTAGGGTTAGGGTTAGGGTTAGGGTTAGGTTTAGGGTACGGGTTAGGGTTAGGGTTAGGGTACGGTTTAGGGTTAGGGTACGGGTTAGGGTTAGGGTACGGTTTAGGGTACGGGTTAGGGTTAGGGTATGGGTTAGGGTACGGGTTAGGGTACGGGTTAGGGTACGGGTTAGGGTACGGGTTAGGGTACGGGTTAGGGTTAGGGTTAGGGTTAGGGTTAGGTTTAGGGTAGGGTTAGGTTTATGGTCAGGCTCACAGTCAGAGTCAGGGTCAGCGTTTTCAGTTAGTTTTAGGACCGGGTTAATTTTAGGGTTATAGTTAGGTTCAGGGTTAGGGTTAGACATTGTTAGGGGCAGGGTTATCGTTAGGCGTAGTGTAGGGGTCAGGGTTAGGGTTAGGTTCAGGGTTAGGTTTATGGTCAGGCTCACAGTCAGTGTCAGGGTTAGGGTTAGTTTCAGAGTAAGGGTCAGGGTCAGGGATAGGTTTGGTGTCATGTTCAGTGTTATGGTTAGGGTCCAGTTCAGGATTATGGTCATGGTTAGAATAAGGCCTGCTTTATGTTTAGATTCTGGGTTATGATTAGGGTCCTGACTTAGTTTAGCTTTAGGGTTAGAGTTCTGGTCAGGCTCACGGTCTGGGTCAGAGTTAGGTTTATGGTCAGTGTCAGTGAAAGTATTAGGGTCAGGTTTAGGGTCAGGGCCAGGGTTCAGTTTAGGGTCAGGGCCAGGGTTCTGTTTAGGGTCAAAATTCGGATCAGGGTCAAGTTTTGGCAAAGTTCAGGGTAAGGGTCAGGTCAGATTCAGGGATAAATTCAGGGATAGGTTTAAAGTATGGGTTTGGGGTGAGAATTAGAATTAATTTGAGGATTAGGGTTACACTGGTTTAGGGTCAGGGTCTGCATTAGTTTTATGGGTTAGTTGTAGGGTTAGAATCATTGTTATGTTTTGTGTCATGGTCCATATCAGGGTCAGGGTCAGGGTTACCTTTAGGGTTACAGTTAGGGTCAGAATCACAGTCAGCTTCAGGGTTAGTGTTAGGGTCAGTGTAGGGTCACCGTTAGGGTCAGGTTTAGGTTTATGTTCAGGGTCTGGGTCAGGGTCAGGGTGAAGTTCAGAGCCAGTGTCAGGTTTAGGGTCAGGATCTGGTTTTGGTTTAGGGTCCACGTTCAGCTCAAGGACAGGGTTAGTTTTGGGTCAGTGCTATTGTCAGGGTTAGGTTTAGGGTCAGGATCTGGTGAAGGTCTGGGCCGGGGTCCGGTTTATGGTCAGGGTCAGGATTTGGATTGGGGTCAATATACGGTTCAGTTTCAGGATTAGATTTAGGGGAAAGGTTTGGGTTTGGAGTTAGGATTAGGTTTAGAAGTAGGGTTATGGTTCGGTTAGGGTTAGACAGCCTTAAGGTTAGGGTTAGGTTTTGGGTTAGGGTAGGGTTTAGTTTTATGTTTAGCCTCAGCATTAGGTTTAGGATCGTGGTTGGCATTAGATCAGGGATAGGGTTACCTTAAGGATTGCGGTTAGGGTCGGGAACACAGTCACGGTCAGGGTTAGGGTTAGGGTTAGGGTCAGGCTTAGGACTGTGTCAGGCTTAGGGTTAGGCTTAGGGTTAGGCTTAGGGTTAGGGTTAGGGTACGGATTAGGGTTAGGTTTAGGGTACGGGTTAGGGTACGGGTTAGGGTTAGGGTACGGGTTAGGGTACGGGTTAGGGTTAGGGTACGGGTTAGGGTACGGGTTAGGGTTAGGGTTAGGGTTAGGGTTAGGTTTAGGGTTAGGGTTAGGTTTATCGTCAGGCTCTCAGTCAGAGTCAGGGTCAGCGTTTTCAGTTAGTTTTAGGACCGGGTTAATTTTAGGGTTATAGTTAGGTTCAGGGTTAGGGTTAGACATTGTTAGGGGCAGGGTTATCGTTAGGCGTAGTGTAGGGGTCAGGGTTAGGGTTAGGTTCAGGGTTAGGTTTATGGTCAGGCTCACAGTCAGTGTCAGGGTTAGGGTTAGTTTCAGAGTAAGGGTCAGGGTCAGGGATAGGTTTGGTGTCATGTTCAGTGTTATGGTTAGGGTCCAGTTCAGGATTATGGTCATGGTTAGAATAAGGCCTGCTTTATGTTTAGATTCTGGGTTATGATTAGGGTCCTGACTTAGTTTAGCTTTAGGGTTAGAGTTCTGGTCAGGCTCACGGTCTGGGTCAGAGTTAGGTTTATGGTCAGTGTCAGTGAAAGTATTAGGGTCAGGTTTAGGGTCAGGGCCAGGGTTCAGTTTAGGGTCAGGGCCAGGGTTCTGTTTAGGGTCAAAATTCGGATCAGGGTCAAGTTTTGGCAAAGTTCAGGGTAAGGGTCAGGTCAGATTCAGGGATAAATTCAGGGATAGGTTTAAAGTATGGGTTTGGGGTGAGAATTAGAATTAATTTGAGGATTAGGGTTACACTGGTTTAGGGTCAGGGTCTGCATTAGTTTTATGGGTTAGTTGTAGGGTTAGAATCATTGTTATGTTTTGTGTCATGGTCCATATCAGGGTCAGGGTCAGGGTTACCTTTAGGGTTACAGTTAGGGTCAGAATCACAGTCAGCTTCAGGGTTAGTGTTAGGGTCAGTGTAGGGTCACCGTTAGGGTCAGGTTTAGGTTTATGTTCAGGGTCTGGGTCAGGGTCAGGGTGAAGTTCAGAGCCAGTGTCAGGTTTAGGGTCAGGATCTGGTTTTGGTTTAGGGTCCACGTTCAGCTCAAGGACAGGGTTAGTTTTGGGTCAGTGCTATTGTCAGGGTTAGGTTTAGGGTCAGGATCTGGTGAAGGTCTGGGCCGGGGTCCGGTTTATGGTCAGGGTCAGGATTTGGATTGGGGTCAATATACGGTTCAGTTTCAGGATTAGATTTAGGGGAAAGGTTTGGGTTTGGAGTTAGGATTAGGTTTAGAAGTAGGGTTATGGTTCGGTTAGGGTTAGACAGCCTTAAGGTTAGGGTTAGGTTTTGGGTTAGGGTAGGGTTTAGTTTTATGTTTAGCCTCAGCATTAGGTTTAGGATCGTGGTTGGCATTAGATCAGGGATAGGGTTACCTTAAGGATTGCGGTTAGGTTCGGGAACACAGTCACGGACAGGGTTAGGGTTAGGGTTAGGGTCAGGCTTAGGACTGTGTCAGGATTAGGGTTAGGGTTAGGGTTAGGGTTAGGGTCCGGGTTAGGGTTAGGGTTAGGGTACGGGTTAGGGTAAGGGTACGGGTTAGGGTACGGGTTAGGGTACGGGTTAGGGTTAGGGTACGGGTTAGGGTTAGGGTACGGGTTAGGGTACGGGTTAGGGTTAGGGTACGGGTTAGGGTACGGGTTAGGGTACGGGTTAGGGTTAGGGTTAGGGTTAGGGTTAGGTTTATGGTCAGGCTCACAGTCAGAGTCAGGGTCAGCGTTTTCAGTTAGTTTTAGGACCGGGTTAATTTTAGGGTTATAGTTAGGTTCAGGGTTAGGGTTAGACATTGTTAGGGGCAGGGTTATCGTTAGGCGTAGTGTAGGGGTCAGGGTTAGGGTTAGGTTCAGGGTTAGGTTTATGGTCAGGCTCACAGTCAGTGTCAGGGTTAGGGTTAGTTTCAGAGTAAGGGTCAGGGTCAGGGATAGGTTTGGTGTCATGTTCAGTGTTATGGTTAGGGTCCAGTTCAGGATTATGGTCATGGTTAGAATAAGGCCTGCTTTATGTTTAGATTCTGGGTTATGATTAGGGTCCTGACTTAGTTTAGCTTTAGGGTTAGAGTTCTGGTCAGGCTCACGGTCTGGGTCAGAGTTAGGTTTATGGTCAGTGTCAGTGAAAGTATTAGGGTCAGGTTTAGGGTCAGGGCCAGGGTTCAGTTTAGGGTCAGGGCCAGGGTTCTGTTTAGGGTCAAAATTCGGATCAGGGTCAAGTTTTGGCAAAGTTCAGGGTAAGGGTCAGGTCAGATTCAGGGATAAATTCAGGGATAGGTTTAAAGTATGGGTTTGGGGTGAGAATTAGAATTAATTTGAGGATTAGGGTTACACTGGTTTAGGGTCAGGGTCTGCATTAGTTTTATGGGTTAGTTGTAGGGTTAGAATCATTGTTATGTTTTGTGTCATGGTCCATATCAGGGTCAGGGTCAGGGTTACCTTTAGGGTTACAGTTAGGGTCAGAATCACAGTCAGCTTCAGGGTTAGTGTTAGGGTCAGTGTAGGGTCACCGTTAGGGTCAGGTTTAGGTTTATGTTCAGGGTCTGGGTCAGGGTCAGGGTGAAGTTCAGAGCCAGTGTCAGGTTTAGGGTCAGGATCTGGTTTTGGTTTAGGGTCCACGTTCAGCTCAAGGACAGGGTTAGTTTTGGGTCAGTGCTATTGTCAGGGTTAGGTTTAGGGTCAGGATCTGGTGAAGGTCTGGGCCGGGGTCCGGTTTATGGTCAGGGTCAGGATTTGGATTGGGGTCAATATACGGTTCAGTTTCAGGATTAGATTTAGGGGAAAGGTTTGGGTTTGGAGTTAGGATTAGGTTTAGAAGTAGGGTTATGGTTCGGTTAGGGTTAGACAGCCTTAAGGTTAGGGTTAGGTTTTGGGTTAGGGTAGGGTTTAGTTTTATGTTTAGCCCCAGCATTAGGTTTAGGATCGTGGTTGGCATTAGATCAGGGATAGGGTTACCTTAAGGATTGCGGTTAGGGTCGGGAACACAGTCACGGTCAGGGTTAGGGTTAGGGTTAGGGTCAGGCTTAGGACTGTGTCAGGCTTAGGGTTAGGGTTAGGGTTAGGGTTAGGCTTAGGGTTAGGGTTAGGGTTAGGGTTAGTGTTAGGGTACGGGTTAGGGTTAGGGTTAGGGTACGGGTTAGGGTTAGGGTACGGGTTAGGGTTAGGGTACGGGTTAGGGTACGGGTTAGGGTTAGGGTACGGGTTAGGGTACGGGTTAGGGTACGGGTTAGGGTTAGGGTTAGGGTTAGGTTTATGGTCAGGCTCACAGTCAGAGTCAGGGTCAGCGTTTTCAGTTAGTTTTAGGACCGGGTTAATTTTAGGGTTATAGTTAGGTTCAGGGTTAGGGTTAGACATTGTTAGGGGCAGGGTTATCGTTAGGCGTAGTGTAGGGGTCAGGGTTAGGGTTAGGTTCAGGGTTAGGTTTATGGTCAGGCTCACAGTCAGTGTCAGGGTTAGGGTTAGTTTCAGAGTAAGGGTCAGGGTCAGGGATAGGTTTGGTGTCATGTTCAGTGTTATGGTTAGGGTCCAGTTCAGGATTATGGTCATGGTTAGAATAAGGCCTGCTTTATGTTTAGATTCTGGGTTATGATTAGGGTCCTGACTTAGTTTAGCTTTAGGGTTAGAGTTCTGGTCAGGCTCACGGTCTGGGTCAGAGTTAGGTTTATGGTCAGTGTCAGTGAAAGTATTAGGGTCAGGTTTAGGGTCAGGGCCAGGGTTCTGTTTAGGGTCAAAATTCGGATCAGGGTCAAGTTTTGGCAAAGTTCAGGGTAAGGGTCAGGTCAGATTCAGGGATAAATTCAGGGATAGGTTTAAAGTATGGGTTTGGGGTGAGAATTAGAATTAATTTGAGGATTAGGGTTACACTGGTTTAGGGTCAGGGTCTGCATTAGTTTTATGGGTTAGTTGTAGGGTTAGAATCATTGTTATGTTTTGTGTCATGGTCCATATCAGGGTCAGGGTCAGGGTTACCTTTAGGGTTACAGTTAGGGTCAGAATCACAGTCAGCTTCAGGGTTAGTGTTAGGGTCAGTGTAGGGTCACCGTTATGGTCAGGTTTAGGTTTATGTTCAGGGTCTGGGTCAGGGTCAGGGTGAAGTTCAGAGCCAGTGTCAGGTTTAGGGTCAGGATCTGGTTTTGGTTTAGGGTCCACGTTCAGCTCAAGGACAGGGTTAGTTTTGGGTCAGTGCTATTGTCAGGGTTAGGTTTAGGGTCAGGATCTGGTGAAGGTCTGGGCCGGGGTCCGGTTTATGGTCAGGGTCAGGATTTGGATTGGGGTCAATATACGGTTCAGTTTCAGGATTAGATTTAGGGGAAAGGTTTGGGTTTGGAGTTAGGATTAGGTTTAGAAGTAGGGTTATGGTTCGGTTAGGGTTAGACAGCCTTAAGGTTAGGGTTAGGTTTTGGGTTAGGGTAGGGTTTAGTTTTATGTTTAGCCTCAGCATTAGGTTTAGGATCGTGGTTGGCATTAGATCAGGGATAGGGTTACCTTAAGGATTGCGGTTAGGGTCGGGAACACAGTCACGGTCAGGGTTAGGGTTAGGGTTAGGGTCAGGCTTAGGACTGTGTCAGGCTTAGGGTTAGGCTTAGGGTTAGGGTTAGGGTACGGGTTAGGGTTAGGGTTAGGGTACGGGTTAGGGTACGGGTTAGGGTTCGGGTACTGGTTAGGGTACGGGTTAGGGTTAGGGTACGGGTTAGGGTACGGGTTAGGGTTAGGGTTAGGGTTAGGGTTAGGTTTAGGGTTAGGGTTAGGTTTATCGTCAGGCTCTCAGTCAGAGTCAGGGTCAGCGTTTTCAGTTAGTTTTAGGACCGGGTTAATTTTAGGGTTATAGTTAGGTTCAGGGTTAGGGTTAGACATTGTTAGGGGCAGGGTTATCGTTAGGCGTAGTGTAGGGGTCAGGGTTAGGGTTAGGTTCAGGGTTAGGTTTATGGTCAGGCTCACAGTCAGTGTCAGGGTTAGGGTTAGTTTCAGAGTAAGGGTCAGGGTCAGGGATAGGTTTGGTGTCATGTTCAGTGTTATGGTTAGGGTCCAGTTCAGGATTATGGTCATGGTTAGAATAAGGCCTGCTTTATGTTTAGATTCTGGGTTATGATTAGGGTCCTGACTTAGTTTAGCTTTAGGGTTAGAGTTCTGGTCAGGCTCACGGTCTGGGTCAGAGTTAGGTTTATGGTCAGTGTCAGTGAAAGTATTAGGGTCAGGTTTAGGGTCAGGGCCAGGGTTCAGTTTAGGGTCAGGGCCAGGGTTCTGTTTAGGGTCAAAATTCGGATCAGGGTCAAGTTTTGGCAAAGTTCAGGGTAAGGGTCAGGTCAGATTCAGGGATAAATTCAGGGATAGGTTTAAAGTATGGGTTTGGGGTGAGAATTAGAATTAATTTGAGGATTAGGGTTACACTGGTTTAGGGTCAGGGTCTGCATTAGTTTTATGGGTTAGTTGTAGGGTTAGAATCATTGTTATGTTTTGTGTCATGGTCCATATCAGGGTCAGGGTCAGGGTTACCTTTAGGGTTACAGTTAGGGTCAGAATCACAGTCAGCTTCAGGGTTAGTGTTAGGGTCAGTGTAGGGTCACCGTTAGGGTCAGGTTTAGGTTTATGTTCAGGGTCTGGGTCAGGGTCAGGGTGAAGTTCAGAGCCAGTGTCAGGTTTAGGGTCAGGATCTGGTTTTGGTTTAGGGTCCACGTTCAGCTCAAGGACAGGGTTAGTTTTGGGCCAGTGCTATTGTCAGGGTTAGGTTTAGGGTCAGGATCTGGTGAAGGTCTGGGCCGGGGTCCGGTTTATGGTCAGGGTCAGGATTTGGATTGGGGTCAATATACGGTTCAGTTTCAGGATTAGATTTAGGGGAAAGGTTTGGGTTTGGAGTTAGGATTAGGTTTAGAAGTAGGGTTATGGTTCGGTTAGGGTTAGACAGCCTTAAGGTTAGGGTTAGGTTTTGGGTTAGGGTAGGGTTTAGTTTTATGTTTAGCCTCAGCATTAGGTTTAGGATCGTGGTTGGCATTAGATCAGGGATAGGGTTACCTTAAGGATTGCGGTTAGGGTCGGGAACACAGTCACGGTCAGGGTTAGGGTTAGGGTTAGGGTCAGGCTTAGGACTGTGTCAGGATTAGGGTTAGGGTTAGGGTTAGGGTTAGGGTCCGGGTTAGGGTTAGGGTTAGGGTACGGGTTAGGGTAAGGGTACGGGTTAGGGTTAGGGTTAGGGTACGGGTTAGGGTTAGGGTACGGGTTAGGGTTAGGGTACGGGTTAGGGTACGGGTTAGGGTTAGGGTACGGGTTAGGGTATGGGTTAGGGTTAGGGTTAGGGTTAGGGTTAGGTTTATGGTCAGGCTCACAGTCAGAGTCAGGGTCAGCGTTTTCAGTTAGTTTTAGGACCGGGTTAATTTTAGGGTTATAGTTAGGTTCAGGGTTAGGGTTAGACATTGTTAGGGGCAGGGTTATCGTTAGGCGTAGTGTAGGGGTCAGGGTTAGGGTTAGGTTCAGGGTTAGGTTTATGGTCAGGCTCACAGTCAGTGTCAGGGTTAGGGTTAGTTTCAGAGTAAGGGTCAGGGTCAGGGATAGGTTTGGTATCATGTTCAGTGTTATGGTTAGGGTCCAGTTCAGGATTATGGTCATGGTTAGAATAAGGCCTGCTTTATGTTTAGATTCTGGGTTATGATTAGGGTCCTGACTTAGTTTAGCTTTAGGGTTAGAGTTCTGGTCAGGCTCACGGTCTGGGTCAGAGTTAGGTTTATGGTCAGTGTCAGTGAAAGTATTAGGGTCAGGTTTAGGGTCAGGGCCAGGGTTCAGTTTAGGGTCAGGGCCAGGGTTCTGTTTAGGGTCAAAATTCGGATCAGGGTCAAGTTTTGGCAAAGTTCAGGGTAAGGGTCAGGTCAGATTCAGGGATAAATTCAGGGATAGGTTTAAAGTATGGGTTTGGGGTGAGAATTAGAATTAATTTGAGGATTAGGGTTACACTGGTTTAGGGTCAGGGTCTGCATTAGTTTTATGGGTTAGTTGTAGGGTTAGAATCATTGTTATGTTTTGTGTCATGGTCCATATCAGGGTCAGGGTCAGGGTTACCTTTAGGGTTACAGTTAGGGTCAGAATCACAGTCAGCTTCAGGGTTAGTGTTAGGGTCAGTGTAGGGTCACCGTTAGGGTCAGGTTTAGGTTTATGTTCAGGGTCTGGGTCAGGGTCAGGGTGAAGTTCAGAGCCAGTGTCAGGTTTAGGGTCAGGATCTGGTTTTGGTTTAGGGTCCACGTTCAGCTCAAGGACAGGGTTAGTTTTGGGTCAGTGCTATTGTCAGGGTTAGGTTTAGGGTCAGGATCTGGTGAAGGTCTGGGCCGGGGTCCGGTTTATGGTCAGGGTCAGGATTTGGATTGGGGTCAATATACGGTTCAGTTTCAGGATTAGATTTAGGGGAAAGGTTTGGGTTTGGAGTTAGGATTAGGTTTAGAAGTAGGGTTATGGTTCGGTTAGGGTTAGACAGCCTTAAGGTTAGGGTTAGGTTTTGGGTTAGGGTAGGGTTTAGTTTTATGTTTAGCCTCAGCATTAGGTTTAGGATCGTGGTTGGCATTAGATCAGGGATAGGGTTACCTTAAGGATTGCGGTTAGGGTCGGGAACACAGTCACGGTCAGGGTTAGGGTTAGGGTTAGGGTCAGGCTTAGGACTGTGTCAGGCTTAGGGTTAGGGTTAGGGTCAGGCTTAGGGTTAGGGTTAGGGTTAGGGTTAGGGTTAGGGTTAGGGTACGGGTTAGGGTTAGGTTTATGGTCAGGCTCACAGTCAGAGTCAGGGTCAGCGTTTTCAGTTAGTTTTTGGACCGGGTTAATTTTAGGGTTATAGTTAGATTCAGGGTTAGGGTTAGACATTGTTAGGGGCAGGGTTATCGTTAGGCGTAGTGTAGGGATCAGGGTTAGGGTTAGGTTCAGGGTTAGGTTTATGGTCAGGCTCACAGTCAGTGTCAGGGTTAGGGTTAGTTTCAGAGTAAGGGTCAGGGTCAGGGATAGGTTTGGTGTCATGTTCAGTGTTATGGTTAGGGTCCAGTTCAGGATTATGGTCATGGTTAGAATAAGGCCTGCTTTATGTTTAGATTCTGGGTTATGATTAGGGTCCTGACTTAGTTTAGCTTTAGGGTTAGAGTTCTGGTCAGGCTCACGGTCTGGGTCAGAGTTAGGTTTATGGTCAGTGTCAGTGAAAGTATTAGGGTCAGGTTTAGGGTCAGGGCCAGGGTTCAGTTTAGGGTCAGGGCCAGGGTTCTGTTTAGGGTCAAAATTCGGATCAGGGTCAAGTTTTGGCAAAGTTCAGGGTAAGGGTCAGGTCAGATTCAGGGATAAATTCAGGGATAGGTTTAAAGTATGGGTTTGGGGTGAGAATTAGAATTAATTTGAGGATTAGGGTTACACTGGTTTAGGGTCAGGGTCTGCATTAGTTTTATGGGTTAGTTGTAGGGTTAGAATCATTGTTATGTTTTGTGTCATGGTCCATATCAGGGTCAGGGTCAGGGTTACCTTTAGGGTTACAGTTAGGGTCAGAATCACAGTCAGCTTCAGGGTTAGTGTTAGGGTCAGTGTAGGGTCACCGTTAGGGTCAGGTTTAGGTTTATGTTCAGGGTCTGGGTCAGGGTCAGGGTGAAGTTCAGAGCCAGTGTCAGGTTTAGGGTCAGGATCTGGTTTTGGTTTAGGGTCCACGTTCAGCTCAAGGACAGGGTTAGTTTTGGGTCAGTGCTATTGTCAGGGTTAGGTTTAGGGTCAGGATCTGGTGAAGGTCTGGGCCGGGGTCCGGTTTATGGTCAGGGTCAGGATTTGGATTGGGGTCAATATACGGTTCAGTTTCAGGATTAGATTTAGGGGAAAGGTTTGGGTTTGGAGTTAGGATTAGGTTTAGAAGTAGGGTTATGGTTCGGTTAGGGTTAGACAGCCTTAAGGTTAGGGTTAGGTTTTGGGTTAGGGTAGGGTTTAGTTTTATGTTTAGCCTCAGCATTAGGTTTAGGATCGTGGTTGGCATTAGATCAGGGATAGGGTTACCTTAAGGATTGCGGTTAGGGTCGGGAACACAGTCACGGTCAGGGTTAGGGTTAGGGTTAGGGTCAGGCTTAGGACTGTGTCAGGCTTAGGGTTAGGGTTAGGGTTAGGGTACGGGTTAGGGTTAGGGTTAGGGTACGGGTTAGGGTTAGGGTACGGGTTAGGGTACGGGTTAGGGTTAGGGTTCGGGTTAGGGTACGGGTTAGGGTTAGGGTTAGGGTTAGGTTTAGGGTTAGGGTTAGGTTTATGGTCAGGCTCTCAGTCAGAGTCAGGGTCAGCGTTTTCAGTTAGTTTTAGGACCGGGTTAATTTTAGGGTTATAGTTAGGTTCAGGGTTAGGGTTAGACATTGTTAGGGGCAGGGTTATCGTTAGGCGTAGTGTAGGGGTCAGGGTTAGGGTTAGGTTCAGGGTTAGGTTTATGGTCAGGCTCACAGTCAGTGTCAGGGTTAGGGTTAGTTTCAGAGTAAGGGTCAGGGTCAGGGATAGGTTTGGTGTCATGTTCAGTGTTATGGTTAGGGTCCAGTTCAGGATTATGGTCATGGTTATAATGAGGCCTGCTTTATGTTTAGATTCTGGGTTATGATTAGGGTCCTGACTTAGTTTAGCTTTAGGGTTAGAGTTCTGGTCAGGCTCACGGTCTGGGTCAGAGTTAGGTTTATGGTCAGTGTCAGAGAAAGTAT
The DNA here is from genome assembly GCF_020171115.1 of Neogale vison. Classification (NCBI taxonomy): domain Eukaryota; kingdom Metazoa; phylum Chordata; class Mammalia; order Carnivora; family Mustelidae; genus Neogale; species Neogale vison. The sequence continues at coordinate 165,727 of NW_025334879.1, forward strand.
TAGGGTCAGGTTTAGGGTCAGGGCCAGGGTTCAGTTTAGGGTCAGGGCCAGGGTTCTGTTTAGGGTCAAAATTCGGATCAGGGTCAAGTTTTGGCAAAGTTCAGGGTAAGGGTCAGGTCAGATTCAGGGATAAATTCAGGGATAGGTTTAAAGTATGGGTTTGGGGTGAGAATTAGAATTAATTTGAGGATTAGGGTTACACTGGTTTAGGGTCAGGGTCTGCATTAGTTTTATGGGTTAGTTGTAGGGTTAGAATCATTGTTATGTTTTGTGTCATGGTCCATATCAGGGTCAGGGTCAGGGTTACCTTTAGGGTTACAGTTAGGGTCAGAATCACAGTCAGCTTCAGGGTTAGTGTTAGGGTCAGTGTAGGGTCACCGTTAGGGTCAGGTTTAGGTTTATGTTCAGGGTCTGGGTCAGGGTCAGGGTGAAGTTCAGAGCCAGTGTCAGGTTTAGGGCCAGGATCTGGTTTTGGTTTAGGGTCCACGTTCAGCTCAAGGACAGGGTTAGTTTTGGGTCAGTGCTATTGTCAGGGTTAGGTTTAGGGTCAGGATCTGGTGAAGGTCTGGGCCGGGGTCCGGTTTATGGTCAGGGTCAGGATTTGGATTGGGGTCAATATACGGTTCAGTTTCAGGATTAGATTTAGGGGAAAGGTTTGGGTTTGGAGTTAGGATTAGGTTTAGAAGTAGGGTTATGGTTCGGTTAGGGTTAGACAGCCTTAAGGTTAGGGTTAGGTTTTGGGTTAGGGTAGGGTTTAGTTTTATGTTTAGCCTCAGCATTAGGTTTAGGATCGTGGTTGGCATTAGATCAGGGATAGGGTTACCTTAAGGATTGCGGTTAGGGTCGGGAACACAGTCACGGTCAGGGTTAGGGTTAGGGTTAGGGTCAGGCTTAGGACTGTGTCAGGCTTAGGGTTAGGGTTAGGGTTAGGGTACGGGTTAGGGTTAGGGTTAGGGTACGGGTTAGGGTTAGGGTACGGGTTAGGGTACGGGTTAGGGTTAGGGTACGGGTTAGGGTACGGGTTAGGGTTAGGGTTAGGGTTAGGTTTAGGGTTAGGGTTAGGTTTATGGTCAGGCTCTCAGTCAGAGTCAGGGTTAGCGTTTTCAGTTAGTTTTAGGACCGGGTTAATTTTAGGGTTATAGTTAGGTTCAGGGTTAGGGTTAGACATTGTTAGGGGCAGGGTTATCGTTAGGCGTAGTGTAGGGGTCAGGGTTAGGGTTAGGTTCAGGGTTAGGTTTATGGTCAGGCTCACAGTCAGTGTCAGGGTTAGGGTTAGTTTCAGAGTAAGGGTCAGGGTCAGGGATAGGTTTGGTGTCATGTTCAGTGTTATGGTTAGGGTCCAGTTCAGGATTATGGTCATGGTTATAATAAGGCCTGCTTTATGTTTAGATTCTGGGTTATGATTAGGGTCCTGACTTAGTTTAGCTTTAGGGTTAGAGTTCTGGTCAGGCTCACGGTCTGGGTCAGAGTTAGGTTTATGGTCAGTGTCAGAGAAAGTATTAGGGTCAGGTTTAGGGTCAGGGCCAGGGTTCAGTTTAGGGTCAGGGCCAGGGTTCTGTTTAGGGTCAAAATTCGGATCAGGGTCAAGTTTTGGCAAAGTTCAGGGTAAGGGTCAGGTCAGATTCAGGGATAAATTCAGGGATAGGTTTAAAGTATGGGTTTGGGGTGAGAATTAGAATTAATTTGAGGATTAGGGTTACACTGGTTTAGGGTCAGGGTCTGCATTAGTTTTATGGGTTAGTTGTAGGGTTAGAATCATTGTTATGTTTTGTGTCATGGTCCATATCAGGGTCAGGGTCAGGGTTACCTTTAGGGTTACAGTTAGGGTCAGAATCACAGTCAGCTTCAGGGTTAGTGTTAGGGTCAGTGTAGGGTCACCGTTAGGGTCAGGTTTAGGTTTATGTTCAGGGTCTGGGTCAGGGTCAGGGTGAAGTTCAGAGCCAGTGTCAGGTTTAGGGTCAGGATCTGGTTTTGGTTTAGGGTCCACGTTCAGCTCAAGGACAGGGTTAGTTTTGGGTCAGTGCTATTGTCAGGGTTAGGTTTAGGGTCAGGATCTGGTGAAGGTCTGGGCCGGGGTCCGGTTTATGGTCAGGTTCAGGATTTGGATTGGGGTCAATATACGGTTCAGTTTCAGGATTAGATTTAGGGGAAAGGTTTGGGTTTGGAGTTAGGATTAGGTTTAGAAGTAGGGTTATGGTTCGGTTAGGGTTAGACAGCCTTAAGGTTAGGGTTAGGTTTTGGGTTAGGGTAGGGTTTAGTTTTATGTTTAGCCTCAGCATTAGGTTTAGGATCGTGGTTGGCATTAGATCAGGGATAGGGTTACCTTAAGGATTGCGGTTAGGGTCGGGAACACAGTCACGGTCAGGGTTAGGGTTAGGGTTAGGGTCAGGCTTAGGACTGTGTCAGGCTTAGGGTTAGGGTTAGGGTTAGGGTACGGGTTAGGGTTAGGGTTAGGGTACGGGTTAGGGTTAGGGTACGGGTTAGGGTACGGGTTAGGGTTAGGGTACGGGTTAGGGTACGGGTTAGGGTTAGGGTTAGGGTTAGGGTTAGGTTTAGGGTTAGGGTTAGGTTTATGGTCAGGCTCTCAGTCAGAGTCAGGGTCAGCGTTTTCAGTTAGTTTTAGGACCGGGTTAATTTTAGGGTTATAGTTAGGTTCAGGGTTAGGGTTAGACATTGTTAGGGGCAGGGTTATCGTTAGGCGTAGTGTAGGGGTCAGGGTTAGGGTTAGGTTCAGGGTTAGGTTTATGGTCAGGCTCACAGTCAGTGTCAGGGTTAGGGTTAGTTTCAGAGTAAGGGTCAGGGTCAGGGATAGGTTTGGTGTCATGTTCAGTGTTATGGTTAGGGTCCAGTTCAGGATTATGGTCATGGTTAGAATAAGGCCTGCTTTATGTTTAGATTCTGGGTTATGATTAGGGTCCTGACTTAGTTTAGCTTTAGGGTTAGAGTTCTGGTCAGGCTCACGGTCTGGGTCAGAGTTAGGTTTATGGTCAGTGTCAGTGAAAGTATTAGGGTCAGGTTTAGGGTCAGGGCCAGGGTTCAGTTTAGGGTCAGGGCCAGGGTTCTGTTTAGGGTCAAAATTCGGATCAGGGTCAAGTTTTGGCAAAGTTCAGGGTAAGGGTCAGGTCAGATTCAGGGATAAATTCAGGGATAGGTTTAAAGTATGGGTTTGGGGTGAGAATTAGAATTAATTTGAGGATTAGGGTTACACTGGTTTAGGGTCAGGGTCTGCATTAGTTTTATGGGTTAGTTGTAGGGTTAGAATCATTGTTATGTTTTGTGTCATGGTCCATATCAGGGTCAGGGTCAGGGTTACCTTTAGGGTTACAGTTAGGGTCAGAATCACAGTCAGCTTCAGGGTTAGTGTTAGGGTCAGTGTAGGGTCACCGTTAGGGTCAGGTTTAGGTTTATGTTCAGGGTCTGGGTCAGGGTCAGGGTGAAGTTCAGAGCCAGTGTCAGGTTTAGGGTCAGGATCTGGTTTTGGTTTAGGGTCCACGTTCAGCTCAAGGACAGGGTTAGTTTTGGGTCAGTGCTATTGTCAGGGTTAGGTTTAGGGTCAGGATCTGGTGAAGGTCTGGGCCGGGGTCCGGTTTATGGTCAGGGTCAGGATTTGGATTGGGGTCAATATACGGTTCAGTTTCAGGATTAGATTTAGAGGAAAGGTTTGGGTTTGGAGTTAGGATTAGGTTTAGAAGTAGGGTTATGGTTCGGTTAGGGTTAGACAGCCTTAAGGTTAGGGTTAGGTTTTGGGTTAGGGTAGGGTTTAGTTTTATGTTTAGCCTCAGCATTAGGTTTAGGATCGTGGTTGGCATTAGATCAGGGATAGGGTTACCTTAAGGATTGCGGTTAGGGTCGGGAACACAGTCACGGTCAGGGTTAGGGTTAGGGTTAGGGTCAGGCTTAGGACTGTGTCAGGATTAGGGTTAGGGTTAGGGTTAGGGTTAGGGTCCGGGTTAGGGTTAGGGTTAGGGTACGGGTTAGGGTTAGGGTACGGGTTAGGGTTAGGGTTAGGGTACGGGTTAGGGTTAGGGTACGGGTTAGGGTTAGGGTACGGGTTAGGGTTAGGGTACGGGTTAGGGTACGGGTTAGGGTACGGGTTAGGGTTAGGGTTAGGGTTAGGTTTATGGTCAGGCTCACAGTCAGAGTCAGGGTCAGCGTTTTCAGTTAGTTTTAGGACCGGGTTAATTTTAGGGTTATAGTTAGGTTCAGGGTTAGGGTTAGACATTGTTACGGGCAGGGTTATCGTTAGGCGTAGTGTAGGGGTCAGGGTTAGGGTTAGGTTCAGGGTTAGGTTTATGGTCAGGCTCACAGTCAGTGTCAGGATTAGGGTTAGTTTCAGAGTAAGGGTCAGGGTCAGGGATAGGTTTGGTGTCATGTTCAGTGTTATGGTTAGGGTCCAGTTCAGGATTATGGTCATGGTTAGAATAAGGCCTGCTTTATGTTTAGATTCTGGGTTATGATTAGGGTCCTGACTTAGTTTAGCTTTAGGGTTAGAGTTCTGGTCAGGCTCACGGTCTGGGTCAGAGTTAGGTTTATGGTCAGTGTCAGTGAAAGTATTAGGGTCAGGTTTAGGGTCAGGGCCAGGGTTCTGTTTAGGGTCAAAATTCGGATCAGGGTCAAGTTTTGGCAAAGTTCAGGGTAAGGGTCAGGTCAGATTCAGGGATAAATTCAGGTATAGGTTTAAAGTATGGGTTTGGGGTGAGAATTAGAATTAATTTGAGGATTAGGGTTACACTGGTTTAGGGTCAGGGTCTGCATTAGTTTTATGGGTTAGTTGTAGGGTTAGAATCATTGTTATGTTTTGTGTCATGGTCCATATCAGGGTCAGGGTCAGGGTTACCTTTAGGGTTACAGTTAGGGTCAGAATCACAGTCAGCTTCAGGGTTAGTGTTAGGGTCAGTGTAGGGTCACCGTTAGGGTCAGGTTTAGGTTTATGTTCAGGGTCTGGGTCAGGGTCAGGGTGAAGTTCAGAGCCAGTGTCAGGTTTAGGGTCAGGATCTGGTTTTGGTTTAGGGTCCACGTTCAGCTCAAGGACAGGGTTAGTTTTGGGTCAGTGCTATTGTCAGGGTTAGGTTTAGGGTCAGGATCTGGTGAAGGTCTGGGCCGGGGTCCGGTTTATGGTCAGGGTCAGGATTTGGATTGGGGTCAATATACGGTTCAGTTTCAGGATTAGATTTAGGGGAAAGGTTTGGGTTTGGAGTTAGGATTAGGTTTAGAAGTAGGGTTATGGTTCGGTTAGGGTTAGACAGCCTTAAGGTTAGGGTTTGGTTTTGGGTTAGGGTAGGGTTTAGTTTTATGTTTAGCCTCAGCATTAGGTTTAGGATCGTGGTTGGCATTAGATCAGGGATAGGGTTACCTTAAGGATTGCGGTTAGGGTCGGGAACACAGTCACGGTCAGGGTTAGGGTTAGGGTTAGGGTCAGGCTTAGGACTGTGTCAGGCTTAGGATTAGGGTTAGGGTACGGGTTAGGGTTAGGGTTAGGGTACGGGTTAGTGTTAGGGTACGGGTTAGGGTACGGGTTAGGGTTAGGGTACGGGTTAGGGTACGGGTTAGGGTTAGGGTACGGGTTAGGGTACGGGTTAGGGTACGGGTTAGGGTTAGGGTTAGGTTTAGGGTTAGGGTTAGGTTTATGGTCAGGCTCTCAGTCAGAGTCAGGGTCAGCGTTTTCAGTTAGTTTTAGGACCGGGTTAATTTTAGGGTTATAGTTAGGTTCAGGGTTAGGGTTAGACATTGTTAGGGGCAGGGTTATCGTTAGGCGTAGTGTAGGGGTCAGGGTTAGGGTTAGGTTCAGGGTTAGGTTTATGGTCAGGCTCACAGTCAGTGTCAGGGTTAGGGTTAGTTTCAGAGTAAGGGTCAGGGTCAGGGATAGGTTTGGTGTCATGTTCAGTGTTATGGTTAGGGTCCAGTTCAGGATTATGGTCATGGTTAGAATAAGGCCTGCTTTATGTTTAGATTCTGGGTTATGATTAGGGTCCTGACTTAGTTTAGCTTTAGCGTTAGAGTTCTGGTCAGGCTCACGGTCTGGGTCAGAGTTAGGTTTATGGTCAGTGTCAGTGAAAGTATTAGGGTCAGGTTTAGGGTCAGGGCCAGGGTTCAGTTTAGGGTCAGGGCCAGGGTTCTGTTTAGGGTCAAAATTCGGATCAGGGTCAAGTTTTGGCAAAGTTCAGGGTAAGGGTCAGGTCAGATTCAGGGATAAATTCAGGGATAGGTTTAAAGGATGGGTTTGGGGTGAGAATTAGAATTAATTTGAGGATTAGGGTTACACTGGTTTAGGGTCAGGGTCTGCATTAGTTTTATGGGTTAGTTGTAGGGTTAGAATCATTGTTATGTTTTGTGTCATGGTCCATATCAGGGTCAGGGTCAGGGTTACCTTTAGGGTTACAGTTAGGGTCAGAGTCACAGTCAGCTTCAGGGTTAGTGTTAGGGTCAGTGTAGGGTCACCGTTAGGGTCAGGTTTAGGTTTATGTTCAGGGTCTGGGTCAGGGTCAGGGTGAAGTTCAGAGCCAGTGTCAGGTTTAGGGTCAGGATCTGGTTTTGGTTTAGGGTCCACGTTCAGCTCAAGGACAGGGTTAGTTTTGGGTCAGTGCTATTGTCAGGGTTAGGTTTAGGGTCAGGATCTGGTGAAGGTCTGGGCCGGGGTCCGGTTTATGGTCAGGGTCAGGATTTGGATTGGGGTCAATATACGGTTCAGTTTCAGGATTAGATTTAGGGGAAAGGTTTGGGTTTGGAGTTAGGATTAGGTTTAGAAGTAGGGTTATGGTTCGGTTAGGGTTAGACAGCCTTAAGGTTAGGGTTAGGTTTTGGGTTAGGGTAGGGTTTAGTTTTATGTTTAGCCTCAGCATTAGGTTTAGGATCGTGGTTGGCATTAGATCAGGGATAGGGTTACCTTAAGGATTGCGGTTAGGGTCGGGAACACAGTCACGGTCAGGGTTAGGGTTAGGGTTAGGGTCAGGCTTAGGACTGTGTCAGGATTAGGGTTAGGGTTAGGGTTAGGGTTAGGGTCCGGGTTAGGGTTAGGGTTAGGGTACGGGTTAGGGTTAGGGTACGGGTTAGGGTTAGGGTTAGGGTACGGGTTAGGGTTAGGGTAAGTGTTAGGGTTAGGGTACGGGTTAGGGTACGGGTTAGGGTTAGGGTACGGGTTAGGGTACGGGTTAGGGTACGGGTTAGGGTTAGGGTTAGGGTTAGGTTTAGGTTTATGGTCAGGCTCACAGTCAGAGTCAGGGTCAGCGTTTTCAGTTAGTTTTAGGACCGGGTTAATTTTAGGGTTATAGTTAGGTTCAGGGTTAAGGTTAGACATTGTTAGGGGCAGGGTTATCGTTAGGCGTAGTGTAGGGGTCACGGTTAGGGTTAGGTTCAGGGTTAGGTTTATGGTCAGGCTCACAGTCAGTGTCAGGGTTAGGGTTAGTTTCAGAGTAAGGGTCAGGGTCAGGGTCAGGGATAGGTTTGGTGTCATATTCAGTGTTATGGTTAGGGTCCAGTTCAGGATTATGGTCATGGTTAGAATAAGGCCTGCTTTATGTTTAGATTCTGGGTTATGATTAGGGTCCTGACTTAGTTTAGCTTTAGGGTTAGAGTTCTGGTCAGGCTCACGGTCTGGGTCAGAGTTAGGTTTATGGTCAGTGTCAGTGAAAGTATTAGGGTCAGGTTTAGTGTCAGGGCCAGGGTTCAGTTTAGGGTCAGGGCCAGGGTTCTGTTTAGGGTCAAAATTCGGATCAGGGTCAAGTTTTGGCAAAGTTCAGGGTAAGGGTCAGGTCAGATTCAGGGATAAATTCAGGGATAGGTTTAAAGTATGGGTTTGGGGTGAGAATTAGAATTAATTTGAGGATTAGGGTTACACTGGTTTAGGGTCAGGGTCTGCATTAGTTTTATGGGTTAGTTGTAGGGTTAGAATCATTGTTATGTTTTGTGTCATGGTCCATATCAGGGTCAGGGTCAGGGTTACATTTAGGGTTACAGTTAGGGTCAGAATCACAGTCAGCTTCAGGGTTAGTGTTAGGGTCAGTGTAGGGTCACCGTTAGGGTCAGGTTTAGGTTTATGTTCAGGGTCTGGGTCAGGGTCAGGGTGAAGTTCAGAGCCAGTGTCAGGTTTAGGGTCAGGATCTGGTTTTGGTTTAGGGTCCACGTTCAGCTCAAGGACAGGGTTAGTTTTGGGTCAGTGCTATTGTCAGGGTTAGGTTTAGGGTCAGGATCTGGTGAAGGTCTGGGCCGGGGTCCGGTTTATGGTCAGGGTCAGGATTTGGATTGGGGTCAATATACGGTTCAGTTTCAGGATTAGATTTAGGGGAAAGGTTTGGGTTTGGGGTTAGGATTAGGTTTAGAAGTAGGGTTATGGTTCGGTTAGGGTTAGACAGCCTTAAGGTTAGGGTTAGGTTTTGGGTTAGGGTAGGGTTTAGTTTTATGTTTAGCCTCAGCATTAGGTTTAGGATCGTGGTTGGCATTAGATCAGGGATAGGGTTACCGTAAGGATTGCGGTTAGGGTCGGGAACACAGTCACGGTCAGGGTTAGGGTTAGGGTTAGGGTCAGGCTTAGGACTGTGTCAGGCTTAGGGTTAGGGTTAGGGTTAGGGTTAGACTTAGGGTTAGGGTTAGGGTTAGGGTACGGGTTAGGGTTAGGGTACGGGTTAGGGTTAGGGTACGGGTTAGGGTACGGGTTAGGGTACGGGTTAGGGTTAGGGTTAGGGTAAGGTTTAGGGTTAGGGTTAGGTTTATGGTCAGGCTCACAGTCAGAGTCAGGGTCAGCGTTTTCAGTTAGTTTTAGGACCGGGTTAATTTTAGGGTTATAGTTAGGTTCAGGGTTAGGGTTAGACATTGTTAGGGGCAGGGTTATCGTTAGGCGTAGTGTAGGGGTCAGGGTTAGGGTTAGGTTCAGGGTTAGGTTTATGGTCAGGCTCACAGTCAGTGTCAGGGTTAGGGTTAGTTTCAGAGTAAGGGTCAGGGTCAGGGTCAGGGATAGGTTTGGTGTCATGTTCAGTGTTATGGTTAGGGTCCAGTTCAGGATTATGGTCATGGTTAGAATAAGGCCTGCTTTATGTTTAGATTCTGGGTTATGATTAGGGTCCTGACTTAGTTTAGCTTTAGGGTTAGAGTTCTGGTCAGGCTCACGGTCTGGGTCAGAGTTAGGTTTATGGTCAGTGTCAGTGAAAGTATTAGGGTCAGGTTTAGGGTCAGGGCCAGGGTTCTGTTTAGGGTCAAAATTCGGATCAGGGTCAAGTTTTGGCAAAGTTCAGGGTAAGGGTCAGGTCAGATTCAGGGATAAATTCAGGGATAGGTTTAAAGTATGGGTTTGGGGTGAGAATTAGAATTAATTTGAGGATTAGGGTTACACTGGTTTAGGGTCAGGGTCTGCATTAGTTTTATGGGTTAGTTGTAGGGTTAGAATCATTGTTATGTTTTGTGTCATGGTCCATATCAGGGTCAGGGTCAGGGTTACCTTTAGGGTTACAGTTAGGGTCAGAATCACAGTCAGCTTCAGGGTTAGTGTTAGGGTCAGTGTAGGGTCACCGTTAGGGTCAGGTTTAGGTTTATGTTCAGGGTCTGGGTCAGGGTCAGGGTGAAGTTCAGAGCCAGTGTCAGGTTTAGGGTCAGGATCTGGTTTTGGTTTAGGGTCCACGTTCAGCTCAAGGACAGGGTTAGTTTTGGGTCAGTGCTATTGTCAGGGTTAGGTTTAGGGTCAGGATCTGGTGAAGGTCTGGGCCGGGGTCCGGTTTATGGTCAGGGTCAGGATTTGGATTGGGGTCAATATACGGTTCAGTTTCAGGATTAGATTTAGGGGAAAGGTTTGGGTTTGGAGTTAGGATTAGGTTTAGAAGTAGGGTTATGGTTCGGTTAGGGTTAGACAGCCTTAAGGTTAGGGTTAGGTTTTGGGTTAGGGTAGGGTTTAGTTTTATGTTTAGCCTCAGCATTAGGTTTAGGATCGTGGTTGGCATTAGATCAGGGATAGGGTTACCTTAAGGATTGCGGTTAGGGTCGGGAACACAGTCACGGTCAGGGTTAGGGTTAGGGTTAGGGTCAGGCTTAGGACTGTGTCAGGCTTAGGGTTAGGGTTAGGGTTAGGGTTAGGGTTAGGGTCCGGGTTAGGGTTAGGGTTAGGGTACGGGTTAGGGTTAGGGTTAGGGTACGGGTTAGGGTTAGGGTACGGGTTAGGGTTAGGGTACGGGTTAGGGTACGGGTTAGGGTACGGGTTAGGGTTAGGGTACGGGTTAGGGTACGGGTTAGGGTTAGGGTTAGGGTTAGGTTTATGGTCAGGCTCACAGTCAGAGTCAGGGTCAGCGTTTTCAGTTAGTTTTAGGACCGGGTTAATTTTAGGGTTATAGTTAGGTTCAGGGTTAGGGTTAGACATTGTTAGGGGCAGGGTTATCGTTAGGCGTAGTGTAGGGGTCAGGGTTAGGGTTAGGTTCAGGGTTAGGTTTATGGTCAGGCTCACAGTCAGTGTCAGGGTTAGGGTTAGTTTCAGAGTAAGGGTCAGGGTCAGGGATAGGTTTGGTGTCATGTTCAGTGTTATGGTTAGGGTCCAGTTCAGGATTATGGTCATGGTTAGAATAAGGCCTGCTTTATGTTTAGATTCTGGGTTATGATTAGGGTCCTGACTTAGTTTAGCTTTAGGGTTAGAGTTCTGGTCAGGCTCACGGTCTGGGTCAGAGTTAGGTTTATGGTCAGTGTCAGTGAAAGTATTAGGGTCAGGTTTAGGGTCAGGGCCAGGGTTCAGTTTAGGGTCAGGGCCAGGGTTCTGTTTAGGGTCAAAATTCGGATCAGGGTCAAGTTTTGGCAAAGTTCAGGGTAAGGGTCAGGTCAGATTCAGGGATAAATTCAGGGATAGGTTTAAAGTATGGGTTTGGGGTGAGAATTAGAATTAATTTGAGGATTAGGGTTACACTGGTTTAGGGTCAGGGTCTGCATTAGTTTTATGGGTTAGTTGTAGGGTTAGAATCATTGTTATGTTTTGTGTCATGGTCCATATCAGGGTCAGGGTCAGGGTTACCTTTAGGGTTACAGTTAGGGTCAGAATCACAGTCAGCTTCAGGGTTAGTGTTAGGGTCAGTGTAGGGTCACCGTTAGGGTCAGGTTTAGGTTTATGTTCAGGGTCTGGGTCAGGGTCAGGGTGAAGTTCAGAGCCAGTGTCAGGTTTAGGGTCAGGATCTGGTTTTGGTTTAGGGTCCACGTTCAGCTCAAGGACAGGGTTAGTTTTGGGTCAGTGCTATTGTCAGGGTTAGGTTTAGGGTCAGGATCTGGTGAAGGTCTGGGCCGGGGTCCGGTTTATGGTCAGGGTCAGGATTTGGATTGGGGTCAATATACGGTTCAGTTTCAGGATTAGATTTAGGGGAAAGGTTTGGGTTTGGAGTTAGGATTAGGTTTAGAAGTAGGGTTATGGTTCGGTTAGGGTTAGACAGCCTTAAGGTTAGGGTTAGGTTTTGGGTTAGGGTAGGGTTTAGTTTTATGTTTAGCCTCAGCATTAGGTTTAGGATCGTGGTTGGCATTAGATCAGGGATAGGGTTACCTTAAGGATTGCGGTTAGGGTCGGGAACACAGTCACGGTCAGGGTTAGGGTTAGGGTTAGGGTCAGGCTTAGGACTGTGTCAGGCTTAGGGTTAGGGTTAGGGTACGGGTTAGGGTTAGGGTTAGGGTACGGGTTAGTGTTAGGGTACGGGTTAGGGTACGGGTTAGGGTTAGGGTACGGGTTAGGGTACGGGTTAGGGTTAGGGTACGGGTTAGGGTACGGGTTAGGGTACGGGTTAGGGTTAGGGTTAGGTTTAGGGTTAGGGTTAGGTTTATGGTCAGGCTCTCAGTCAGAGTCAGGGTCAGCGTTTTCAGTTAGTTTTAGGACCGGGTTAATTTTAGGGTTATAGTTAGGTTCAGGGTTAGGGTTAGACATTGTTAGGGGCAGGGTTATCGTTAGGCGTAGTGTAGGGGTCAGGGTTAGGGTTAGGTTCAGGGTTAGGTTTATGGTCAGGCTCACAGTCAGTGTCAGGGTTAGGGTTAGTTTCAGAGTAAGGGTCAGGGTCAGGGATAGGTTTGGTGTCATGTTCAGTGTTATGGTTAGGGTCCAGTTCAGGATTATGGTCATGGTTAGAATAAGGCCTGCTTTATGTTTAGATTCTGGGTTATGATTAGGGTCCTGACTTAGTTTAGCTTTAGCGTTAGAGTTCTGGTCAGGCTCACGGTCTGGGTCAGAGTTAGGTTTATGGTCAGTGTCAGTGAAAGTATTAGGGTCAGGTTTAGGGTCAGGGCCAGGGTTCTGTTTAGGGTCAAAATTCGGATCAGGGTCAAGTTTTGGCAAAGTTCAGGGTAAGGGTCAGGTCAGATTCAGGGATAAATTCAGGGATAGGTTTAAAGGATGGGTTTGGGGTGAGAATTAGAATTAATTTGAGGATTAGGGTTACACTGGTTTAGGGTCAGGGTCTGCATTAGTTTTATGGGTTAGTTGTAGGGTTAGAATCATTGTTATGTTTTGTGTCATGGTCCATATCAGGGTCAGGGTCAGGGTTACCTTTAGGGTTACAGTTAGGGTCAGAGTCACAGTCAGCTTCAGGGTTAGTGTTAGGGTCAGTGTAGGGTCACCGTTAGGGTCAGGTTTAGGTTTATGTTCAGGGTCTGGGTCAGGGTCAGGGTGAAGTTCAGAGCCAGTGTCAGGTTTAGGGTCAGGATCTGGTTTTGGTTTAGGGTCCACGTTCAGCTCAAGGACAGGGTTAGTTTTGGGTCAGTGCTATTGTCAGGGTTAGGTTTAGGGTCAGGATCTGGTGAAGGTCTGGGCCGGGGTCCGGTTTATGGTCAGGGTCAGGATTTGGATTGGGGTCAATATACGGTTCAGTTTCAGGATTAGATTTAGGGGAAAGGTTTGGGTTTGGGGTTAGGATTAGGTTTAGAAGTAGGGTTATGGTTCGGTTAGGGTTAGACAGCCTTAAGGTTAGGGTTAGGTTTTGGGTTAGGGTAGGGTTTAGTTTTATGTTTAGCCTCAGCATTAGGTTTAGGATCGTGGTTGGCATTAGATCAGGGATAGGGTTACCTTAAGGATTGCGGTTAGGGTCGGGAACACAGTCACGGTCAGGGTTAGGGTTAGGGTTAGGGTCAGGCTTAGGACTGTGTCAGGCTTAGGGTTAGGGTTAGGGTTAGGCTTAGGGTTAGGGTACGGGTTAGGGTTAGGGTTAGGGTACGGGTTAGGGTTAGGGTACGGGTTAGGGTTAGGGTTAGGGTTAGGTTTAGGGTTAGGTTTAGGGTTAGGGTTAGGTTTATGGTCAGGCTCACAGTCAGAGTCAGGGTCAGCGTTTTCAGTTAGTTTTAGGACCGGGTTAATTTTAGGGTTATAGTTAGGTTCAGGGTTAGGGTTAGACATTGTTAGGGGCAGGGTTATCGTTAGGCGTAGTGTAGGGGTCAGGGTTAGGGTTAGGTTCAGGGTTAGGTTTATGGTCAGGCTCACAGTCAGTGTCAGGGTTAGGGTTAGTTTCATAGTAAGGGTCAGGGTCAGGGATAGGTTTGGTGTCATGTTCAGTGTTATGGTTAGGGTCCAGTTCAGGATTATGGTCATGGTTAGAATAAGGCCTGCTTTATGTTTAGATTCTGGGTTATGATTAGGGTCCTGACTTAGTTTAGCTTTAGGGTTAGAGTTCTGGTCAGGCTCACGGTCTGGGTCAGAGTTAGGTTTATGGTCAGTGTCAGTGAAAGTATTAGGGTCAGGTTTAGGGTCAGGGCCAGGGTTCAGTTTAGGGTCAGGGCCAGGGTTCTGTTTAGGGTCAAAATTCGGATCAGGGTCAAGTTTTGGCAAAGTTCAGGGTAAGGGTCAGGTCAGATTCAGGGATAAATTCAGGGATAGGTTTAAAGTATGGGTTTGGGGTGAGAATTAGAATTAATTTGAGGATTAGGGTTACACTGGTTTAGGGTCAGGGTCTGCATTAGTTTTATGGGTTAGTTGTAGGGTTAGAATCATTGTTATGTTTTGTGTCATGGTCCATATCAGGGTCAGGGTCAGGGTTACCTTTAGGGTTACAGTTAGGGTCAGAATCACAGTCAGCTTCAGGGTTAGTGTTAGGGTCAGTGTAGGGTCACCGTTAGGGTCAGGTTTAGGTTTATGATCATGGTCTGGGTCAGGGTCAGGGTGAAGTTCAGAGCCAGTGTCAGGTTTAGGGTCAGGATCTGGTTTTGGTTTAGGGTCCACGTTCAGCTCAAGGACAGGGTTAGTTTTGGGTCAGTGCTATTGTCAGGGTTAGGTTTAGGGTCAGGATCTGGTGAAGGTCTGGGCCGGGGTCCGGTTTATGGTCAGGGTCAGGATTTGGATTGGGGTCAATATACGGTTCAGTTTCAGGATTAGATTTAGGGGAAAGGTTTGGGTTTGGAGTTAGGATTAGGTTTAGAAGTAGGGTTATGGTTCGGTTAGGGTTAGACAGCCTTAAGGTTAGGGTTAGGTTTTGGGTTAGGGTAGGGTTTAGTTTTATGTTTAGCCTCAGCATTAGGTTTAGGATCGTGGTTGGCATTAGATCAGGGATAGGGTTACCTTAAGGATTGCGGTTAGGGTCGGGAACACAGTCACGGTCAGGGTTAGGGTTAGGGTTAGGGTCAGGCTTAGGACTGTGTCAGGCTTAGGGTTAGGGTTAGGGTTAGGCTTAGGGTTAGGGTTAGGGTTAGGGTTAGGGTACGGGTTAGGGTTAGGGTTAGGGTACGGGTTAGGGTTAGGGTACGGGTTAGGGTTAGGGTACGGGTTAGGGTTAGGGTATGGGTTAGGGTACGGGTTAGGGTACGGGTTATGGTACGGGTTAGAGTACGGGTTAGGGTACGGGTTAGGGTTAGGTTTAGGGTTACGGTTAGGGTTATGGTTAGGTTTATGGTCAGGCTCACAGTCAGAGTCAGGGTCAGCGTTTTCAGTTAGTTTTAGGACCGGGTTAATTTTAGGGTTATAGTTAGGTTCAGGGTTAGGGTTAGACATTGTTAGGGGCAGGGTTATCGTTAGGCGTAGTGTAGGGGTCAGGGTTAGGGTTAGGTTCAGGGTTAGGTTTATGGTCAGGCTCACAGTCAGTGTCAGGGTTAGGGTTAGTTTCAGAGTAAGGGTCAGGGTCAGGGATAGGTTTGGTGTCATGTTCAGTGTTATGGTTAGGGTCCAGTTCAGGATTATGGTCATGGTTAGAATAAGGCCTGCTTTATGTTTAGATTCTGGGTTATGATTAGGGTCCTGACTTAGTTTAGCTTTAGGGTTAGAGTTCTGGTCAGGCTCACGGTCTGGGTCAGAGTTAGGTTTATGGTCAGTGTCAGTGAAAGTATTAGGGTCAGGTTTAGGGTCAGGGCCAGGGTTCAGTTTAGGGTCAGGGCCAGGTTTCTGTTTAGGGTCAAAATTCGAATCAGGATCAAGTTATGGCAAAGTTCAGGGTAAGGGTCAGGTCAGATTCAGGGATAAATTCAGGGATAGGTTTAAAGTATGGGTTTGGGGTGAGAATTAGAATTAATTTGAGGATTAGGGTTACACTGGTTTAGGGTCAGGGTCTGCATTAGTTTTATGGGTTAGTTGTAGGGTTAGAATCATTGTTATGTTTTGTGTCATGGTCCATATCAGGGTCAGGGTCAGGGTTACCTTTAGGGTTACAGTTAGGGTCAGAGTCACAGTCAGCTTCAGGGTTAGTGTTAGGGTCAGTGTAGGGTCACCGTTAGGGTCAGGTTTAGGTTTATGTTCAGGGTCTGGGTCAGGGTCAGGGTGAAGTTCAGAGCCAGTGTCAGGTTTAGGGTCAGGATCTGGTTTTGGTTTAGGGTCCACGTTCAGCTCAAGGACAGGGTTAGTTTTGGGTCAGTGCTATTGTCAGGGTTAGGTTTAGGGTCAGGATCTGGTGAAGGTCTGGGCCGGGGTCCGGTTTATGGTCAGGGTCAGGATTTGGATTGGGGTCAATATACGGTTCAGTTTCAGGATTAGATTTAGGGGAAAGGTTTGGGTTTGGAGTTAGGATTAGGTTTAGAAGTAGGGTTATGGTTCGGTTAGGGTTAGACAGCCTTAAGGTTAGGGTTAGGTTTTGGGTTAGGGTAGGGTTTAGTTTTATGTTTAGCCTCAGCATTAGGTTTAGGATCGTGGTTGGCATTAGATCAGGGATAGGGTTACCTTAAGGATTGCGGTTAGGGTCGGGAACACAGTCACGGTCAGGGTTAGGGTTAGGGTTAGGGTCAGGCTTAGGACTGTGTCAGGCTTAGGGTTAGGGTTAGGGTTAGGGTTAGGCTTAGGGTTAGGGTACGGGTTAGGGTTAGGGTTAGGGTACGGGTTAGGGTTAGGGTTAGGGTACGGGTTAGGGTTAGGGTACGGGTTAGGGTACGGGTTAGGGTACGGGTTAGGGTTAGGGTTAGGGTTAGGGTTAGGTTTAGGGTTAGGGTTAGGTTTATGGTCAGGCTCACAGTCAGAGTCAGGGTCAGCGTTTTCAGTTAGTTTTAGGACCGGGTTAATTTTAGGGTTATAGTTAGGTTCAGGGTTAGGGTTAGACATTGTTAGGGGCAGGGTTATCGTTAGGCGTAGTGTAGGGGTCAGGGTTAGGGTTAGGTTCAGGGTTAGGTTTATGGTCAGGCTCACAGTCAGTGTCAGGGTTAGGGTTAGTTTCAGAGTAAGGGTCAGGGTCAGGGATAGGTTTGGTGTCATGTTCAGTGTTATGGTTAGGGTCCAGTTCAGGATTATGGTCATGGTTAGAATAAGGCCTGCTTTATGTTTAGATTCTGGGTTATGATTAGGGTCCTGACTTAGTTTAGCTTTAGGGTTAGAGTTCTGGTCAGGCTCACGGTCTGGGTCAGAGTTAGGTTTATGGTCAGTGTCAGTGAAAGTATTAGG